>NW_027505897.1:0-139701 GCF_021521415.1 Bidens hawaiensis | reverse complement strand
AACTCTCCGTTAACGAAATAGGGTTAGGGTTTGTCAGAGAATGTCAGAAACATTCTCTAACATCCTTAATTACCCAGCCGCCTTTCCGCCGCCGTGCCGGAAAACCGGGTGGTGGCCGGAAAAACGTGTTTCAGCACCGTTTTCACCGTTTTTCGTCCCGTTTAATCCGGATCTGAGCTAGGGTGATCCCTAGGCTCATCTTTTGCTCAGTTAATACCTGATTCCATCCGGATCTCGTGACTTTAACGTTTTAAAGTTGTCGGCTCGTCGTTTCGTGACTAAATCTAACGGGTTTGAGCTCATACAATATTATACTACCATTACCTTGGGTCGGGATCGGTTTCCTTGGTGATTTCGGCTAGAGGGAGGAAGAACTAGAGAGAGAGCTTAAGTGTGTGTTTAGGGAGGTGTATGGAACGTGTGTAAAATGAATTAATTGGGTGATAAATGGTCTATATAATTATGGGATCATGGGCTTCACAAAGTGCAAATACTAACTTGTTAAGAATAAATCTATATGTGAAGGTTCCAAAATGAAATAAGTTATTTATCTTATTATTAATCACGGATTTCTTATATAGCCAGAACGGCCTTCACAAAGTGCAAATACTAACTTGTTAAGAATTAATCAGATTGAAGATACAGCGTCATCATTCACTGGAATCGAAAATCTGCGAGAGATCAGGGTCACAATTTGTATCAATTAAACAAATTGTTGGAATTCCCAATGTGATACATTCTTGAAGGGCCGCATATTCTTCCTGCTGATCAATGATGATTACAAATCGGGTAACCCTGTCATATATTTAATCCCGCCCACATATGTTTGCAAATGAGATAATTGTCTTTTCAACATAGCCACATATCTTTTCGGAAGACGGTTGAGTCCCCCTGTTTTTTGTTCGGTATATATTCCTATAACTTAAAAAATTATAATTTAAAAATATAGAACTTTTCAACGAGATACTGCTTATTCACTTTCTCAAAATGGAATCTATTCGAAACATATATGCCATGGTTCCTTACTTTGACAGGGTACAAATATCTAAAGTTCTTATTTTTAGATACTTTTTCAGACCTATTGCCGATACAAAGTAGCAACCAAAAATTTGTATCCATTTTTCATGATATTATGCATGGAGCAAATATATCATGGCGAATTCTTCAGAAAAAATTATGTCTTCCACAATGGAATCTGATAAGTGAGATTTCAAGTAATTGTTTCCATAATCTTCTTTTGTCCGAAGAAATGATTTATCGAAATAATGAGTCACCATTGATATCGACACATGTGACAAATGTTCGGGGGTTCCTCTATGCAATCCTTTTCCTTCTTTTTGTAGTTTCATATCCCGTTTGTACACATCTTCTCTTTCTTTTCGGGGCCTCTAGTGAGTTACAGACATAGTTCAAAAATGTCAAATCATTGATGATTCCATCATCTATGATTGAGTTGCGAAAACTTCTGGATAGGTATCCTACATCTGAACCAAATTCTTTCTGGTTAAAGAATCTCTTTCTAGTTGCTCTGAAACAATTATGAGCTTCTCTAGGCGGAAACATGCATTGGTTAATGATAAATTCAACCAATGAACTATGACTTAATTATTTCATTGCTACGATTCATCCAGTCAAAGTAACTACGAACTTCGAATTCAAGTAATAACATTATTAAATTATCATATTTACTTTGATATCTCTTTTTTAGTTTCTCTCGATAAATTATTTGTGAATCCATACAACTTTAGTTTTTCCGTTTTTTTGTCCCGAATCGCTCTTTGAATTCTTCAATTTTTTTTATTGACTGAATCTGTTTATTCATTCAACTCACAGTCACAGATGAGACAGAAGGACTTCTACAGAATCCTCATCTACATTCACATTCGATTAGTAGGAAAAATTAGACAGATCTTTAGCTCGTATATAACTAGTCAATATCTAATATCACATATACATGTCTTTTTTCCACAATGTAAACCAACTCTTTCAATTCAATTTGATAAGGATGTGTCTAACCCTTGTCAAGGGTTTACTTATAGCCATCAATTACATGTACTTAGTTCGACCTACCCTCTACGAACATTTTATGAACCCCGCTTTTTTTCAATTGTCCTTTCCATTCCCCCTTCATTTATCATTTTTATCATTATCCTGCAACCTAAATTGATAAGATAATTAATGGATAAATTGGTTCGGCCAAATCGTTGCATAGAAATTGATTTGATTTGATTGATCTAAGTTCATACAATTTGTTATTTATTAATATTTTCCTTTGGTCAATCGATGATTAAAATGAACTGAAAAGGGGAATCACTCTATAGAACATCCTTTTTTTAATGACACTTAATAATATGTGGTAATACCACAAGACTTCTTCGTCAAATTACGACTCTGAATAGTGAATATTCTGATTCGATGACCAATCTAAACCGAATATTCATTGGGGGGGAGGTATGATTATGATATAAATGGACCAAACATGAATTATAGGAAAAAGATCTTTCAGATCTCTTCCCCCCCCCCCCCCCTTTTCAATTCTCTACTCTAATATCTTTGTTGTAATCTTTTTTTCTATTACTCTGATCGTATATAGTGTAGTTGTATCTTTTCATTCCCTAAGTAAATTTTTTTAGCCACACACACATTGCCTTGGGTTAAAATAAAAGATTTTCTAGTCAATGGTGGCCCTCCATGGATTCACCTATATAAGTCGCAGCCAAAGTTGCAAAAATAAGAGCTTGAATACCACTTGTATATAATCCAAGGAACATGACAGGGATAGGAACCACTGAAGGTACTAGAAACAAGAACAACAACTACTAATTCATCGGCTAATATATTTCCCAAAAGTTGAAAACTAAGTGATAGAGACTTCGTGAAATCTTCTAAAATGTTAATAGGTAAAAGAATTGGTGTTGGTTGAATATATTTTCCCAAATAACTTAACCCTTTTTTGGTAAGAATCGCATAGAAATATGCCACTAACGTGAGTAAAGCCAAAGCAACAGTGGTATTTATATCATTCGTGGGTGCGGCTAACTCCCCATGAGGTTATTGTATTAGTTTCCAATTAGAAACAAAAATAAACAGAAACATAGATCCAATAAAAGGAACCCAAGGACCATATTCTTCTCCAATTAGAGTTTTACTCACATCTCGAATAAATTCAAGGACATATTCGAAGAAATTATGACCGCAGGTTGGAATGGTTTGTGGGTTCCGAACAGCTAAAGCGGTTGAACCTAATAAGATAGCAATTACAACCCAAGAAGTAATAAGTACTTGGCCATGGACTTGGAAACCCCCGATTTTCCATAAACAATGTTGGCCTACTTCCACACCGGATAGATTGTATAACCCATTTAGTGTGTTGATGGAACATGAAAGAACATTCATATTGCCCTCTGAAAAAAATAGAACTTTAAACAAAATTATTTTGATTCAACCATCTATTTCTCAACTTGACTACTTGAATCGTATATTTTGAATACCAACTAATCAAATTCTATTCCTTGTTATTTTGATCTCTATTTTGAGATTCAGAAATGGTAACCGATTCAATAAATCTATATGTGAAGGTTCCAAAATGAAATAAGTTATTTATCTTATTATTAATCACGGATTTCTTATATAGCCAGAACGGCCTTCACAAAGTGCAAATACTAACTTGTTAAGAATTAATCAGATTGAAGATACAGCGTCATCATTCACTGGAATCGAAAATCTGCGAGAGATCAGGGTCACAATTTGTATCAATTAAACAAATTGTTGGAATTCCCAATGTGATACATTCTTGAAGGGCCGCATATTCTTCCTGCTGATCAATGATGATTACAAATCGGGTAACCCTGTCATATATTTAATCCCGCCCACATATGTTTGCAAATGAGATAATTGTCTTTTCAACATAGCCACATATCTTTTCGGAAGACGGTTGAGTCCCCCTGTTTTTTGTTCGGTATATATTCCTATAACTTAAAAAATTATAATTTAAAAATATAGAACTTTTCAACGAGATACTGCTTATTCACTTTCTCAAAATGGAATCTATTCGAAACATATATGCCATGGTTCCTTACTTTGACAGGGTACAAATATCTAAAGTTCTTATTTTTAGATACTTTTTCAGACCTATTGCCGATACAAAGTAGCAACCAAAAATTTGTATCCATTTTTCATGATATTATGCATGGAGCAAATATATCATGGCGAATTCTTCAGAAAAAATTATGTCTTCCACAATGGAATCTGATAAGTGAGATTTCAAGTAATTGTTTCCATAATCTTCTTTTGTCCGAAGAAATGATTTATCGAAATAATGAGTCACCATTGATATCGACACATGTGACAAATGTTCGGGGGTTCCTCTATGCAATCCTTTTCCTTCTTTTTGTAGTTTCATATCCCGTTTGTACACATCTTCTCTTTCTTTTCGGGGCCTCTAGTGAGTTACAGACATAGTTCAAAAATGTCAAATCATTGATGATTCCATCATCTATGATTGAGTTGCGAAAACTTCTGGATAGGTATCCTACATCTGAACCAAATTCTTTCTGGTTAAAGAATCTCTTTCTAGTTGCTCTGAAACAATTAGGAGCTTCTCTAGGCGGAAACATGCATTGGTTAATGATAAATTCAACCAATGAACTATGACTTAATTATTTCATTGCTACGATTCATCCAGTCAAAGTAACTACGAACTTCGAATTCAAGTAATAACATTATTAAATTATCATATTTACTTTGATATCTCTTTTTTAGTTTCTCTCGATAAATTATTTGTGAATCCATACAACTTTAGTTTTTCCGTTTTTTTGTCCCGAATCGCTCTTTGAATTCTTCAATTTTTTTTATTGACTGAATCTGTTTATTCATTCAACTCACAGTCACAGATGAGACAGAAGGACTTCTACAGAATCCTCATCTACATTCACATTCGATTAGTAGGAAAAATTAGACAGATCTTTAGCTCGTATATAACTAGTCAATATCTAATATCACATATACATGTCTTTTTTCCACAATGTAAACCAACTCTTTCAATTCAATTTGATAAGGATGTGTCTAACCCTTGTCAAGGGTTTACTTATAGCCATCAATTACATGTACTTAGTTCGACCTACCCTCTACGAACATTTTATGAACCCCGCTTTTTTTCAATTGTCCTTTCCATTCCCCCTTCATTTATCATTTTTATCATTATCCTGCAACCTAAATTGATAAGATAATTAATGGATAAATTGGTTCGGCCAAATCGTTGCATAGAAATTGATTTGATTTGATTGATCTAAGTTCATACAATTTGTTATTTATTAATATTTTCCTTTGGTCAATCGATGATTAAAATGAACTGAAAAGGGGAATCACTCTATAGAACATCCTTTTTTTAATGACACTTAATAATATGTGGTAATACCACAAGACTTCTTCGTCAAATTACGACTCTGAATAGTGAATATTCTGATTCGATGACCAATCTAAACCGAATATTCATTGGGGGGGAGGTATGATTATGATATAAATGGACCAAACATGAATTATAGGAAAAAGATCTTTCAGATCTCTTCCCCCCCCCCCCCTTTTCAATTCTCTACTCTAATATCTTTGTTGTAATCTTTTTTTCTATTACTCTGATCGTATATAGTGTAGTTGTATCTTTTCATTCCCTAAGTAAATTTTTTTAGCCACACACACATTGCCTTGGGTTAAAATAAAAGATTTTCTAGTCAATGGTGGCCCTCCATGGATTCACCTATATAAGTCGCAGCCAAAGTTGCAAAAATAAGAGCTTGAATACCACTTGTATATAATCCAAGGAACATGACAGGGATAGGAACCACTGAAGGTACTAGAAACAAGAACAACAACTACTAATTCATCGGCTAATATATTTCCCAAAAGTTGAAAACTAAGTGATAGAGACTTCGTGAAATCTTCTAAAATGTTAATAGGTAAAAGAATTGGTGTTGGTTGAATATATTTTCCCAAATAACTTAACCCTTTTTTGGTAAGAATCGCATAGAAATATGCCACTAACGTGAGTAAAGCCAAAGCAACAGTGGTATTTATATCATTCGTGGGTGCGGCTAACTCCCCATGAGGTTATTGTATTAGTTTCCAATTAGAAACAAAAATAAACAGAAACATAGATCCAATAAAAGGAACCCAAGGACCATATTCTTCTCCAATTAGAGTTTTACTCACATCTCGAATAAATTCAAGGACATATTCGAAGAAATTATGACCGCAGGTTGGAATGGTTTGTGGGTTCCGAACAGCTAAAGCGGTTGAACCTAATAAGATAGCAATTACAACCCAAGAAGTAATAAGTACTTGGCCATGGACTTGGAAACCCCCGATTTTCCATAAACAATGTTGGCCTACTTCCACACCGGATAGATTGTATAACCCATTTAGTGTGTTGATGGAACATGAAAGAACATTCATATTGCCCTCTGAAAAAAATAGAACTTTAAACAAAATTATTTTGATTCAACCATCTATTTCTCAACTTGACTACTTGAATCGTATATTTTGAATACCAACTAATCAAATTCTATTCCTTGTTATTTTGATCTCTATTTTGAGATTCAGAAATGGTAACCGATTCAATAAATCTATATGTGAAGGTTCCAAAATGAAATAAGTTATTTATCTTATTATTAATCACGGATTTCTTATATAGCCAGAACGGCCTTCACAAAGTGCAAATACTAACTTGTTAAGAATTAATCAGATTGAAGATACAGCGTCATCATTCACTGGAATCGAAAATCTGCGAGAGATCAGGGTCACAATTTGTATCAATTAAACAAATTGTTGGAATTCCCAATGTGATACATTCTTGAAGGGCCGCATATTCTTCCTGCTGATCAATGATGATTACAAATCGGGTAACCCTGTCATATATTTAATCCCGCCCACATATGTTTGCAAATGAGATAATTGTCTTTTCAACATAGCCACATATCTTTTCGGAAGACGGTTGAGTCCCCCTGTTTTTTGTTCGGTATATATTCCTATAACTTAAAAAATTATAATTTAAAAATATAGAACTTTTCAACGAGATACTGCTTATTCACTTTCTCAAAATGGAATCTATTCGAAACATATATGCCATGGTTCCTTACTTTGACAGGGTACAAATATCTAAAGTTCTTATTTTTAGATACTTTTTCAGACCTATTGCCGATACAAAGTAGCAACCAAAAATTTGTATCCATTTTTCATGATATTATGCATGGAGCAAATATATCATGGCGAATTCTTCAGAAAAAATTATGTCTTCCACAATGGAATCTGATAAGTGAGATTTCAAGTAATTGTTTCCATAATCTTCTTTTGTCCGAAGAAATGATTTATCGAAATAATGAGTCACCATTGATATCGACACATGTGACAAATGTTCGGGGGTTCCTCTATGCAATCCTTTTCCTTCTTTTTGTAGTTTCATATCCCGTTTGTACACATCTTCTCTTTCTTTTCGGGGCCTCTAGTGAGTTACAGACATAGTTCAAAAATGTCAAATCATTGATGATTCCATCATCTATGATTGAGTTGCGAAAACTTCTGGATAGGTATCCTACATCTGAACCAAATTCTTTCTGGTTAAAGAATCTCTTTCTAGTTGCTCTGAAACAATTAGGAGCTTCTCTAGGCGGAAACATGCATTGGTTAATGATAAATTCAACCAATGAACTATGACTTAATTATTTCATTGCTACGATTCATCCAGTCAAAGTAACTACGAACTTCGAATTCAAGTAATAACATTATTAAATTATCATATTTACTTTGATATCTCTTTTTTAGTTTCTCTCGATAAATTATTTGTGAATCCATACAACTTTAGTTTTTCCGTTTTTTTGTCCCGAATCGCTCTTTGAATTCTTCAATTTTTTTTATTGACTGAATCTGTTTATTCATTCAACTCACAGTCACAGATGAGACAGAAGGACTTCTACAGAATCCTCATCTACATTCACATTCGATTAGTAGGAAAAATTAGACAGATCTTTAGCTCGTATATAACTAGTCAATATCTAATATCACATATACATGTCTTTTTTCCACAATGTAAACCAACTCTTTCAATTCAATTTGATAAGGATGTGTCTAACCCTTGTCAAGGGTTTACTTATAGCCATCAATTACATGTACTTAGTTCGACCTACCCTCTACGAACATTTTATGAACCCCGCTTTTTTTCAATTGTCCTTTCCATTCCCCCTTCATTTATCATTTTTATCATTATCCTGCAACCTAAATTGATAAGATAATTAATGGATAAATTGGTTCGGCCAAATCGTTGCATAGAAATTGATTTGATTTGATTGATCTAAGTTCATACAATTTGTTATTTATTAATATTTTCCTTTGGTCAATCGATGATTAAAATGAACTGAAAAGGGGAATCACTCTATAGAACATCCTTTTTTTAATGACACTTAATAATATGTGGTAATACCACAAGACTTCTTCGTCAAATTACGACTCTGAATAGTGAATATTCTGATTCGATGACCAATCTAAACCGAATATTCATTGGGGGGGAGGTATGATTATGATATAAATGGACCAAACATGAATTATAGGAAAAAGATCTTTCAGATCTCTTCCCCCCCCCCCTTTTCAATTCTCTACTCTAATATCTTTGTTGTAATCTTTTTTTCTATTACTCTGATCGTATATAGTGTAGTTGTATCTTTTCATTCCCTAAGTAAATTTTTTTAGCCACACACACATTGCCTTGGGTTAAAATAAAAGATTTTCTAGTCAATGGTGGCCCTCCATGGATTCACCTATATAAGTCGCAGCCAAAGTTGCAAAAATAAGAGCTTGAATACCACTTGTATATAATCCAAGGAACATGACAGGGATAGGAACCACTGAAGGTACTAGAAACAAGAACAACAACTACTAATTCATCGGCTAATATATTTCCCAAAAGTTGAAAACTAAGTGATAGAGACTTCGTGAAATCTTCTAAAATGTTAATAGGTAAAAGAATTGGTGTTGGTTGAATATATTTTCCCAAATAACTTAACCCTTTTTTGGTAAGAATCGCATAGAAATATGCCACTAACGTGAGTAAAGCCAAAGCAACAGTGGTATTTATATCATTCGTGGGTGCGGCTAACTCCCCATGAGGTTATTGTATTAGTTTCCAATTAGAAACAAAAATAAACAGAAACATAGATCCAATAAAAGGAACCCAAGGACCATATTCTTCTCCAATTAGAGTTTTACTCACATCTCGAATAAATTCAAGGACATATTCGAAGAAATTATGACCGCAGGTTGGAATGGTTTGTGGGTTCCGAACAGCTAAAGCGGTTGAACCTAATAAGATAGCAATTACAACCCAAGAAGTAATAAGTACTTGGCCATGGACTTGGAAACCCCCGATTTTCCATAAACAATGTTGGCCTACTTCCACACCGGATAGATTGTATAACCCATTTAGTGTGTTGATGGAACATGAAAGAACATTCATATTGCCCTCTGAAAAAAATAGAACTTTAAACAAAATTATTTTGATTCAACCATCTATTTCTCAACTTGACTACTTGAATCGTATATTTTGAATACCAACTAATCAAATTCTATTCCTTGTTATTTTGATCTCTATTTTGAGATTCAGAAATGGTAACCGATTCAATAAATCTATATGTGAAGGTTCCAAAATGAAATAAGTTATTTATCTTATTATTAATCACGGATTTCTTATATAGCCAGAACGGCCTTCACAAAGTGCAAATACTAACTTGTTAAGAATTAATCAGATTGAAGATACAGCGTCATCATTCACTGGAATCGAAAATCTGCGAGAGATCAGGGTCACAATTTGTATCAATTAAACAAATTGTTGGAATTCCCAATGTGATACATTCTTGAAGGGCCGCATATTCTTCCTGCTGATCAATGATGATTACAAATCGGGTAACCCTGTCATATATTTAATCCCGCCCACATATGTTTGCAAATGAGATAATTGTCTTTTCAACATAGCCACATATCTTTTCGGAAGACGGTTGAGTCCCCCTGTTTTTTGTTCGGTATATATTCCTATAACTTAAAAAATTATAATTTAAAAATATAGAACTTTTCAACGAGATACTGCTTATTCACTTTCTCAAAATGGAATCTATTCGAAACATATATGCCATGGTTCCTTACTTTGACAGGGTACAAATATCTAAAGTTCTTATTTTTAGATACTTTTTCAGACCTATTGCCGATACAAAGTAGCAACCAAAAATTTGTATCCATTTTTCATGATATTATGCATGGAGCAAATATATCATGGCGAATTCTTCAGAAAAAATTATGTCTTCCACAATGGAATCTGATAAGTGAGATTTCAAGTAATTGTTTCCATAATCTTCTTTTGTCCGAAGAAATGATTTATCGAAATAATGAGTCACCATTGATATCGACACATGTGACAAATGTTCGGGGGTTCCTCTATGCAATCCTTTTCCTTCTTTTTGTAGTTTCATATCCCGTTTGTACACATCTTCTCTTTCTTTTCGGGGCCTCTAGTGAGTTACAGACATAGTTCAAAAATGTCAAATCTTTGATGATTCCATCATCTATGATTGAGTTGCGAAAACTTCTGGATAGGTATCCTACATCTGAACCAAATTCTTTCTGGTTAAAGAATCTCTTTCTAGTTGCTCTGAAACAATTAGGAGCTTCAATGGTGGCCCTCGATGTGGTTTTTGGAATGGATTGGCTATATGAGTTTGAGGCTCAGATAGTGTGTAAGAGTATATTAAGAAGGTTAAAATCCTTGGATGGTGGTACGATGACGGTTTATGGTGACAGAAAGTTCAGGGCTTAATGTCAATTCGATGATAAAAGCTGAAGGATTGTTAAGGCGAGGGTGCGATTCCTACCTGGCGTATGTTGTCAAGGTTACGGCCGATAAAAAAAGAAGTGAAAGATGTTCCTATTGTGTGCGACTATCCAGAAGTGTTCTCTGAGGACCTTCCGGGGTTGCCATAGGAGCATGAGATAGAATTCCAGATAGAATTAATACCAGGAGCCCAGCCCGTCACGAAAGTACCCTACCGCCTGGCACCGTCCGAGATAAAAGAATTGATGTCCCAACTACAAGAACTCCTCCATAAAGGCTTTATAAGACCGAGTGTTTCCCCTTGGGGTGCACCTGTGTTGTTTATTAACAAGAAAGATGGAAGTATAAGAATGTGTATAGACTATCGTGAGTTGAACAAGCTTATGGTGAATAACAGATATCTGTTGCCACGGATTGATGATTTGTTTGACCAACTACAAGGTTCAAGCTGGTTCTCGTGGATAGATCTTAGATCGGGCTATCATCAGTTGAAGGTGAAAGACGCAGACATCCCTAAAACAGCGTTTCGAACGCAGTATGGACACTACGAGTTCCTCGTGATGTCATTCGGTCTAACGAATGCACCCGCAGCATTTATACACATGATGAATAGGGTGTGTCAGCCAATGTTAGACAAGTCAGTCATCGTTTTTATCGATGATATATTAATATATTCAAAGAGCGAGTCTGATCATGCTAAGCATATAAGAGAAGTATTGGAGGTTTTGAAGGAAGAGAAACTGTATGCTATGTTTTCAAAATGCGCATTCTGGTTGCGTGAAGTGCAATTTCTTGGTCACGTGATCAATCCTGAAGGGATAACTGTGGACCCAGCTAAGATTGAGGAGATAACAAACTGGAAGACTCCGCAAAACCCGACTGATATACGAAGTTTCTTAGGGTTGGCTGGCTACTATAGGAGATTCATCAAAGCATTCACCAAGATAGCTGAACCGTTGACTGGTATGACCTGAAATTCTGTAGTATTCAATTGGGGTACGTTTCAAGATGAAGCTTTTGAGTAATTGAAGAGAAGGCTCACACAAGCTCCAATCCTTGCTCTACCCGATGGTGATGAGGATTTGGTTGTTTGTACCGATGCCTCGCTTCGTGGGTTAGGTTGCGTGTTAATGCAACGAGGAAAAGTGATAGCTTATGCGTCCAGACAATTGAAAGTTCAAGAAAGTACTTATCCGACGCATGATTTAGAGCTAGCGGTAGTAGTGAATGCTCTCAAAATATGGAGACATTATTTATATGTTACAAGGTGTACTATCTACACCGATCATAAGAGTTTGAAGTATTTCTTTGAGCAAACTGAATATGAGACAGAGACGATGGTTGTAGTTGATAAAGGACTATGACTGTGATATCAAATACCATACTGGTAAGGCTAATGTGGTCGCCGACGCGCTAAGTCGTATAAACAAAGAAGTCATTGCAACCGTAAAGTCGTATAAATTATTTATTAACTCAGATCTCTTTGAAGAAATCGTCAACGTTCAGTCTGAAGTGCTTGCAGATGAAGGTCTAATAAAAAAAAGAAATAATTAACGGACAGCAAGACGAGCTGATGGAAAACACTCATGGTGTTAAGATTAGGTTTGACTGTATGTGGATTCCACGCCATGGAAATTTGAGAGGTCGAATCTTAGATGAAGCTCACAAGTCGAGATACTCAATTCATCCGGGATCCACCAAGATGTATCAAGATCTAAAAAGAGACTATTGGTGGCCTTGTAAGAAGAATGATGTAGTAGATAAATCATACATGGCATACACTTACCTTTTAAGTGGCCTTGTAAGAAGAATGATGTAGTAGATAAATCATACATGGCATACACTTACCTTTTAAGGTAAGTGTATTAACTATCACATCAAGTATGCACACAGCCCCGAAAACATAATGAATGGGGCTAGAAACTCACCTGAACATGGTTGCGTTCACCGTTAATTGTTATTCTTTTCCTTAGCTGTGCATGACTAACTGTTTAACAACACAATATTAAATATTGTTCTAGCTATTCTTATTATTTACTTCATTAATCTAAAGTGTCTAAGCCGTTTTTACTTCATTGATTCGTCATTGGTTAGTTAATCGTTACTCGTTAACCTTTAAAGGCATCTTTCATAAATTATCAAATTCCAAGGGCAATTATGTAATTATATCATTCTTTTCTAAGTCCAGGGACTATTCTGTCATTTTATTAAACTTCCAGTTCATTATTCAGTTCTTAACGAATTGACTATTATAACGAACTGGTTCTTGAAACGAATTGGACCTTATCTGTTTGGTCTGGTTAACGAATTGAACTTCATAACGAACTAAACCCTTACAACGAACCAATCCTCATAACGAATTGGAGTTAACGAACTGGGGCTAGTTCGTCACTCTTTCACTAACGAATTGTCATACGAATTGCTTAATGAATTAGTTAACGAATGAAGCTAGTTCGTTATTCTTCTATAGCGAATTGGCTTAACGAACCAGGGGTAATTCGTTATATTCCCGTAAAGAATTAAGGTTAGGTTAGAGAATGTCAGAAACATTCTCTGACATGCTAACCTCGTACCCGCCGCCTTTCCGGCGCTGCCTTTCCGGCCCGTCACCGCCGGAAAACCGGGCAGTGGCCGGAAAAGCGTGATTTTTGCACCGTTTTCACCGTTTTTCGTCCCATTCGATCCAGATCTGAGCTAAGGTGGCCCCTAGGCTCATCTTTTGATCGGCGTATACCCGATTCCACCCGGATTTCGCAACTTTAACGGTTTAAAGGTGTCGGCTCGTCATTTCGTGACTAAATCCAACAGGTTTGAGTTCATACAATATCATACTATCCTTACCTCGGGTCGGGATCGGTTTTCCTTCTTGGTTCGGCTAGGGAAAAGAGAGAAACTAGAGAGAGAGCTTAAGTGTGTGTTTTGGGTGGTGTATGGAATATGTGAAATGAATGAATTAATTGGTAAATTAAGGTTTTTATATTATGGATCATGGGCTTAAGCTCATGGCCTTTTCTTCTTTCCTTCCTAATCCAAGTCCATAACCCATATCTAATTAACACAACACTAGCCCGACTCATAACAACTCATATTTTTATTTATTAGCCGAAACGAGAAAACGGGATGTTACAAATCTTCCCTCCTTAAAGAGGTTTCGTCCCCGAAACCTAACTATTACTAAAATAAATCTAGATAAAACTTGCGCATCTCTTTTTCAACTTCCCAAGTAGCATCTGATCCTTTACGATGATTCCATATCACCTTTACCAACGGTATAACCTTGTGATGAAGTCGCTTTTATTAATGATCAACAATCCCTATGGATTGTTCAATGTAGTTCAACTGTTGATCAACCTCAATGTCCAACAATGGCACATGAGACATATTGTTGGCTAAACTTTTCCTCAGATAAGAAACATGAAAGGTAAAATGAATTCCTTCTAACTCTTCGGGCAGATCCAGCTTGTAAGCTACTTCACTCACACGATCCATAATCTTAAACGGTCCAATGTACCTCGGACTCAACTTTCCTCTCTTCCTGAAACGAATGATTCCTTTCCAAGGCAAGACCTTGAGCATCACATTGTCACCAACGTTAAACTCGATTGGTCGTCGCCGCTTATCAGCATATGCCTTTTGACGGTCTTGAGCAGCCTTCATTCTTTCCTTGATCTGATCGAACTTTGAAGAAGTTTCTTGCACAACTTCTAAACTTCTCATCTCTTTCAGACCAATCTCTCCCCAACAAACCGAGGTTCTACATCGTCTACCATAAAGCATCTCAAATGGTGGCATACCAATACTTTAATGGTAGCTGTTGTTATAGGAGAACTCTGCCAGATGCAGATGATCATCCCAACTTCCTCCAAAGTCTAAAACACAAGTACGTAGCATATCCTCAAGGGACTGGATCGTCCTTTCGGACTGTCCATCTGTTTGAGGATAAAACACCGTACTGATGTTCACTCTCGTCCCCATAGCTTCATGGAACTTCTTCCAGAACCTCGAAGTAAAACGAGTATCTCAATCATACACAATCGACAGTGGCACTCCATGTTTAGTCACGACCTCCATGATGAACAAGCTTGATAACGTTTTTGACGAGATAGCCTCTCGTATTGGCAGAAAGTGAGCACTTTTGGTAAAACGGTCCACTATCACACGAATGGTATCATGATGCTTAGCTGTATGATGTAGCTTAGTTATGAAATCCATGGTGATGTGTTCCCATTTCCATTCAGGTATCTCCAACGGTTTCATCTTTCCATAAGGCTTCTGATGTTCGGCCTTGACTTATAAAAAAGTTAAGCACTTACTGACATAACCTACTACATCATTCTTCATACTCGGCCACCAGTAGTATCTTTTCAAATCTTGGTACATCTTCGTAGTTCCTGGATTAATTGAATACCTTGACTTATGAGCTTCATCTAAGATTCGACCCCTGAGGTCTCCATGGTGTGGAATCCACATACAGTCAAACCTAGTTTAACACCATGAGTGTTCTCCATCAACTCATCTTATTGGCCGTAAATCCTTTCTTTCTTTACTATCCTTCATCTACTAACACAATTGACTGTACTTTGATGATTTCTTCAAAAAAACTTGAATATATAATCAACTGGTATGACTTCACGGTTGCAATGACTTCCTCATTCTTACGACTTAGCGCGTCAGCGACCACATTAGCTTTACCAGGATAGTATTTAATGTCGCATTCGTAATCCATAATCAATTCTAACCATCTTCTCTGTCTCATGTTTAATTCCTTCTACTCAAGAAGTATTTTAAACTCTTATGATCTGTGTAAATGGTACATTTGGTACCATACAGATAATGCCTACATATCTTGAGAGCATGAACTACTGCTGCTAGCTCTAAATCATGCGTCGGATAAGTACTCTCGTGGACTTTCAACTGTCTGGACGCAACCCACGATGCGAAACATCAGTACAAACAACCAAATCCTCATTACCATCGGGCAAAGCAAGGATTGGAGCTTGCGTGAGTATTTTCTTTAATTTCTCAAAATCTTCTTCTTGAAACTTACCCCAACTGAATACTATATACTTTCGGGTCGTACCGGTCAACGGTGCGGCTATCTTGGAGAAACCTTTAATGAATCTCCTATAGTAGCCGGCTAACCCTAAGAAGCTTCGTATATCAATCGGATTCTGTGGAGTCTTCCAATTCGTTATCGCCTCAATCTTAGCTAGGTCCACGGTAATCCCTTCAAGATTTATCACGTGACCTAGGAACTGCACTTCTCGTAACCAGAATGCGCACTTCGAAAACTTAGCATACAACTTCTCTTCCTTCTGAACTTCCAACACTTCCCTCAGATGCTCGGCATGGTCAGGCTCGCTCTTTGAATAAATCAATATATCGTCGATGAAAACGATAACTGATTCCAACATTGACCGACACACCCTGTTCATCATGTCCATAAATGTTGCCGGAGCATTCGTTAGACCGAATGACATCACGGGGAACTCGTAGTGTCCATACCGCGTCCGAAACGTTGTTTTAGGGATGTCTGACTCTTTCACCTTTAGCTAATGATAGCCTGATCTGAGATCTATCCATGAGAACCAACTTGAACCTTGCAGTTGGTCAAAAAGATCATCAATCCTTGGCAAAGGATGTCTAATCTTTAATGTAAGCTTGTTTAACTTGCGATAGTCTATGCACATCCTCATACTTCCATCCTTCTTCTTCGCAAACAACACTGGTGCACCCCACGGGGAAACACTTGGTCTAATAAAACCCTTGTCGAGGAGTTCTTGCAGCTGGGACATTAGTTCTTTCATCTCGGACGGTGCTGGATGGTAGGGCGCTTTCGCAATGGGCTGGGCTCCTGGTACTAAATCTATCTGGAATTCTATCTCTTGCTTGGTGGTAACCCCGGAAGATCCTCAGGAAATACTTTTGGGTAGTCACACACGATAGGAACATCTTTCATTTCTTTCGTCTCGGCCGTAGCATTGAAAAAATACGCCAGGTAAGCACTGCACCCTCGCCTTAACAAACATTCGGCTTTTATCAATGAAATAACATTAAACCCGGAACTTTCCTTATCACCATAAACCGTCACCGCGCTAACATCCAAGGTCTTTAACCTTATTATCCTACTTTTACACACTATCTGAGCTTCATACTCAGACAGCCAGTCCATTCCCAAAACTACATCGAACCCTCCTAAGGTCATGACATACAAGGTAACAGGGAACTCGTGTCCCTCTAATTCTATCTTATAATCCTTAACCATTCTCAATATTCAAACCGAGGTCTCACTTGAGGTTTCTACTTTAAAAGTTTCAGGCACATGGTAACATTTCATCTTTGCTAACTTACTAAATGTCGTACTTACAAAACTTCTATCCGCACCCGAATCGAACAATACGGAAGCAGAAATACCATTCACTAGAAACATACCTCTGACAACATCAGGGATCTGTCTAGCTTCTTCTTGGGTCAGCATGTAGGCTCTAGTCCTTGGCCTTGCTTGATCAGCATCTTTCTTTCCACTCCCTCCAGCACCACCGTCGGTGCATTCCTTGGCAAAATGGTCTGGCTTACCGCACTTGTAACATGCGGGTTTTGTAGTAAAATCGGGAGCATAATGTCCCACTTTTCCACACTTATAACATGCATTCGACCCAAGCCTGAACTCTCCTCCATGAGCCTTACCACACTATAACAAACATTTAATCCTTTACTCCATTTACACTTACCTCCATGCATCTTTCCACCGGTCTTGCATGACCTCTTCTCCTAAACTCGCGGCTGCTTATTCTTAGGGTTTCACAATTGAGTATTGGGTCGCTTAGCATGATTGACCCACCTCTTATCTTTCTTCTCATCCGCCACCACATCATCAGTCGTCGTAAACCATTTCTGCGAGCCCTATAGCAGAATCAAAAGTACCAGGTCTACTGGCCTTGACAAAGACGCGAACATTTTGCGGCAGTCCCCTAATGTAACACTTGATCCGCTTGGCTTCAGTGTTCACCATGTCTAGCACCAACCTTGACATGCGGTTGAATTCAGTGGTGTATTCGCAGTGTGTCATCTTACCCGCCTTCAGACTCAAAAACTTCATTTCGACCCTTTCAACCTCTGCATCAGCACAAAACCTCTTCATCACCAATTCCTTCAGATCACCCCACCTCATAGCTTTGATCTTCTCTCGGGTCTTTCTCTGTTCAACAGATTCCCACCAGTACATGGCTTCATCACCAAATGATTGGGTGGCATAACCCGCAGCTTGATCAGGATGGCACTCGCTAATCCGAATAACCTTATCCATTGCGGTTATCCATTGGAGAGTGGCAATTGCGTCTCCTAAACCATTAAGCTTTGGCGGGTTGCAACCTTTGAATGACTTGTAGTTACACCCGTCTCGGCCTCTCTTCACAGAGCGAACTTCGCTTGAGTCACCCTTCTCTCCTTCATCATCTTTCTTACTTTTTTTCCCCAGACTTCTCAACTGTCCACGCATGGCTTCCAGCAGACTTTTCAGGATTACAGTTCTTCGCAGCAGCTGCTACCACTTGAGCAATGGCAGCTTGAACAGCAGGGTCAGGTTGATACCCTTCGTTATTACTCGGATTTCGACTAGCTGTGCTTCCTTCTTCCCTTGTGTTAGCAGTTGATTCAACAGAAGGTTCTCGGACAATACGTGGCCTACCGCGACGTCCCGTAAGACCTCCTTGTCTGACGACCTTTCTTGCTCCAGCCATTTGTATTCTATAAGGAAGCACAAACATCATCACTTAAGAAACCATTTAGTACAAAGATAGTAAGGCTAACAGGTAATTACAGTGGCCATCTGTGATTAGCTTATCACGTTACTCTCCGTGTCCTATACACTTCCCTTTGTGAGTTCACTTGTGCTAGTTCTACTTCTAACAATTAGACAACCAAACAGTTCATATCATCATATACTTATATCCCTAGCAATTAAGCTAGCATTCATACATTCTTTATCTGACAATTAAGCTAACATCATACCTCGTTCTCTAGCAATTAAGCTAGCATTAATTCATCATTCTACTTTACATGTGAAATTAATCACATACTTTACCTTTACTTAGCTTGCTTGAGTGACACATGGCTATCTTGACTGGCATCTTCTTTCTTTTCTTTCTTAAATCCCATTTTCTGTTCGAGTCTATGCATGTAGGATTCTTAAATCTCTGGAACTTTGCTCTGATACCAACTTGTAAGGCCCCATTACCGGTGCCATCCTTTTGACGTTGGATTTACTCATAAACACAGTTCTAAATATCAGAGTTAATTAAAACTTTACGCGGAATATAAAACTTTCATAACATTACAATAATACTTCATAACATTTCTTAAAACATTCATCTTGTCTTTCAAAATCAAAACATTAATTATAAAATATAGCAAGTCTTCAGATGCTAGGACTTTATTCTTCTGCCTTGTGCCCTCACTCAAGCCAGTTGTCTCATCCTACTCACCTGCGTGCATACTAAAAGTCAGTTACGCTTAGTGAGTTCTAGTTAATTACATATCATACAATATATATACTTTCCTTTAATTATGAATCCGAAAATACATAATAGATTCTTTACTAGATTACTTTCATTACATAATTCCATACATACATTCATACTTTATTTCTTTCATACTATATATTTACTGTCCATTATATCTCATATATTATTAGGTTCTTATCCCTCTTTCCCTGTCTATCTCAGATATTATTAGGGTCTAATCCCTTTCTTGTCTATCTCATACATTATTAGGGTCTGATCCATATTTCCTTGTCTATCTCAGATATTATTAGGGTCTGATCCATTTCTTGTCTATCATAGATATTATTAGGGTCTGATCCCTCTTTTCTTTTCTATCTCAGATATTATTAGGGTCTGATCCCTTACTTCTTCATCTTCATACATTCTGTCTTTACATACCTGTAACATACACATACTTTCTTTAATCATTATACATACTCATATGGTGTGTTTATATATATATATATATATATATATATATATATATATATATATATATATATATATATATATATATATATATATATATATATATATATATATATATATATATATATATATATCATACGCATTCATCTTTCATATACATACCTCCCTTGTCAATACATGCAATATCCGAAGATTGTTCATGTAACGACAAGCTTTCATCCACATTCATAACATAATATATAACGATTCCGACGAAACCAGGTATACCCTAACCGGTAGACGTTAGTTACGTCATATGTAATGTCGGGGACATGAGTTACCATGGTAATTATACGAGAATACATGGTTCATAGTATTGATTGTACGTGAATATATAATTCACCGTATTGAATATGCGATCAAACGATCGTTAGTTATTGAAACCCGAATGAATCGAGGATTACATTATAGACGAAATATATGATGTTTAGTAAGGTTTACGAAGTATTAAGGTTACGGGATAAGTGAATTATAGCACAGGAAAAGGATTTCGATTTATTGGTACGTCGGTACGATAAACGAAACCTTTAACACCAAACCAAGCAAGAGACGATCGATCAAGCCGAAAAAGATGCGTAATAACTAATAATATGACGTTTTAAGTTAATAAATGTCATGGTTTAAGTTTTAAATCGGTTTTATATAAATTTCATTTTTTAGCCGAAAAACAACCGTTTTGGCCTCGTTTTAAGCCGAATTAAACGTTTAACCGAGAAACGAACTGAATCAGATTATCCAAAACATTATCCAGATTACGGAAATCCAAATGAGTGGCCAAGAATGAATTTGTGGGTCCCACCCCACCCTTATGGGTTCCGATCGGCCTCCCATGGCCTTCATTTTCTTTTTTTTCTTTTTTCAATCAACAATCCACAAACTTCATCAAATCCTCTCAACTCCTTGATCAAAAACCGAGACTTTTAACAAGAAAAAACCAAGGTAAAGATCGAATTATATACGTTTACATCTTCGTTTCTTGAGTTTGTTTGCAAGAAAATGAGGTTTCAAAGATGAAAACCGATTCTTGCATGATCAAGTGATGTATACGGGTTATACAAGGGATCTTGGTCCAAGAAAGGAGTTAAACGAATCAAAAACGAATTTTTACGGTTAAATCTTTGTTTTAGTATCATAACCGTAACCATGAAAGAAATGGCTTGATCGTGAGTGTAACTTGCTTGGTATTGTGGTATGTTGTTTGTAGGCTCTGTATTTAGTGGTAGATAAGGCGGAAAGATGAGTTTGTAGCTTGTAGTGGCGGAAAACGAAAGGTATATTCGGTTATGTTCGGTTACGGGAAATTTGGACAGATTGTTTATGCTTTAGAGTTAGGTCATGAAATTTTACAGAGGTGTTAAACACATGAAAATATGAGTTCTGTGAATTTTTGGTAATTTTTGGATAAAGGATGAATATTTGGTGAATTTAATGCTCGGTTTTGGCCAAAAATGGTGAAAAATAGTTAAATATCATGAAAAATTCTGGTAAATTTCAGATAAGCTTTTCATATCATGTATAAGTCACACACAAAATTTTAGGTCCGTTGGATAAGTCTAAGTAGGCTTTTTGGTTAAACGAGTTCTAGGGATTTCTAGCTCGGTTTTGGAAAAAGGGCATGTAAAAGAAGATTTTGGTTCTGGAAAAATTACAGGGGACTATGTGGATGGCAGGGGACATCCAGGAAAAATTTGGGATTTTTCTAAGGTCGTTTGGTATTTACGACATATTTAGTGTTTAAATGGTGTTTAAAAATAGATAAATAAATTTTCAATATAAGAATTAATTCTGGAAATATTTTTATAAAATTCCCCACTATTAAAAAGTGATTTGTCCAAAATTTCAAGATCCGAGAGTAAACGGATAATTAATCGTGCTAATTATCAAACTTTTAAAGTTAAAACGCGTAAACCGGTGAAGTTCGCTTAAGCGAGCTGACTGGGGTATAAAAACCTTAAAAATGGACTATTTTCATATAATTGAGTTAAACAAGTAAAAATGAATCATCCGAAAATAAGTCGAATGATTTGAGTATTTTTAACCGATTTAACAGTTTCCGGTACGCCAAAGACGGAAACAGGTCCCGCGGCCAATCGGGACGTCTAAACCGAGCTATAATTTTACATTTTTAAATTAAATTATCAGACAACCACTATTTTCGAGTCGTGTGTGACCAAACTCATTTTTGAAACATAAAACGGATATTCGTGCTAGGCACGCAAAACGAGAAAACGACTAATAGAAATTGTGACCATGGAACTCTAAACGACATCACAATCTGAGTCCGGAGAAGTATTTCTGGGTTAACATTGCCCCCGGAACAGGTACAGTCCTGGGTTAACAGTGTCCCCAGATGTACCGATTGATAAGGTTAAAGATTATATAAACAATAATTGTATAATAACGATCGTAGGGATCATATTACAGACTGGACGTGTTAATTGATAATGATTGTTGTTACCTGCTTGCATGTGCTAAGGTGAGTTTTCACGAGCCACTCTTTATTGAACTGTTTTAAATATTTTCCCGGGGCGGAAAGCATGTTTTTATCAAAGTGATTAAGTACATGCTGAACGCATGGAAATGAATGTATTTATATAATGTTTATTGTACGGGAATCATACGGTAATGTATGAAAATGGTGATTGTTTGAGTTGTTAATATTGTAAGGCCCGAAACAGTGTTCTGGGTTAACAGTGTCCCCAGAGGTTATTAAGTATGTTTCTGGGTTAACAGTGCCCCCAGAGGTTATTATATGTAATTCTGCACGCATGGAAATGAATGTATTTATATAATGTTTATTGTACGGGAATCATACGGTAATGTATGAAAATGGTGATTGTTTGAGTTGTTAATATTGTAAGGCCCGAAACAGTGTTCTGGGTTAACAGTGTCCCCAGAGGTTATTAAGTATGTTTCTGGGTTAACAGTGCCCCCAGAGGTTATTATATGTAATTCTGGGTTAACAGTGTCCTCAGAGGTTATTAAATGGTGTTCTGGGTTAACAGTGTCCCCAGAGGTTATTGGAAGTGTTTCTGGGTTAACAGTGTCCCCAGGGGTTATTTGATATATTTCGGGGTTAACAGAGTTTTTCACTTGTGGGCTCAGCATAATTACATCGCTTATTTATGATTACTATAATGATTTGTCATGGTTTATTTAAATTAGTGAAACTCACCAACTATTCGTAGTTGACCCGTTTTCTCACATGCTTTTCAGGTACAAATTAGATGAAGTGATTGCTTACGTGCTAAGTGCTTGATGTGTGTAAGATTTGTGTGCGGGATGTTAGGACACATTAAAACAGATAGAATTACGAATCGTATTGTATGATGTGTGTATCACCTAGACGGTAATGAAAGATGAGATAATGTAATTTTGAAGTATATTAATGCATTCAGTTTTCTTTATAAACAATGTGGTTGATATCAGAGGTGTCTGTCGCATCCCGTTTACGTTTCCGCTGCGGTTGCGGGGTGTTACATAATATCTCTCACATAAATCATGCATAGCATACACTTACCTTTTAAGGTAAGTGTATTAACTATCACATCGAGTATGCACACGGCCCCGAAAACATAACAATGAATGGGTTCGAAACCGATCCTAAGCGCCAATCGCTTTGCCGCTGAGTGAGGCTGATGTACTTCTCATGTTATGGGCTTGGGACGGCTTGGCGTGGGCCGGTTTGCGTGTCCGGAACAACACGTTTTGGAACAATAACAATGAATGGGGCTAGAAACTCACCTGAACACGGTTGCGTTCACCGTTAATTGTTATTCCTTTCCTTAGTTGTGCACGACTAACTGCTTAACAACGCAATATTAAATATTGTTCTAGCTCTTCTTATTGTTTACTTCATTAATCAAAAGCGTCTAAGCCGGTTTTACTTCATTGATTCGTTATTCGGTTAGTTAATCGTTACTCGTTAACCTTTAAAGGCATCTTTCATAAATTAGCAAAGTCCAAAGGCTATTATGTAATTATATCATTCTTTTCTAAGTCCTGGGACTGTTCCGTCATTTTATTAAACTTCCAGTTGGTTATTCAGTTCTTAACAAATTGACTATCATAACGAACTGGACCTTATCCGTTTGGTCTGGTTAACGAATTGAACTTCATAACGAACTAAACCCTTACAAAGAACCAGTCCTCATAATGAATTGGACTTAACGAACTGGGGCTAGTTCGTCACTCTTTCACTAACAAAAATTGTCATACGAATTGCTTAACGAATGAAGCTAGTTCGTTATTCTTCCATAGCGAATTGGCTTAACGAACCAGGGGTAATTCATTATATTCACGTAACGAATTAGGTTTAGGTCATAGAATGTCAGAAACATTCTCTAACATGCTAACCTCGTACCCGCCGCCTTTCCGGCACCGTCACCGCCGGAAAACCGGGCAGTGGCCGGAAAAGGGTGATTTTTGCACCGTTTTCCCCGTTTTTCGTAACGTTCGATCCAGATCTGAGCTAGGGTGGCCCCTAGGCTCATCTTTTGATCGACTTATTCGCGACTTTAACAGTTTAAGGGTGTCGGCTCGTCGTTTCGTGACTAAATCCAACGGGTTTGAGTTCATACAATATCATACTATCCTTAACTCGGGTCGGGATCGATCTTCCTTCTTGGTTCGGCTAGAGAAAAGAGAGAAACTATAGAGAGAGCTTAAGTGTGTGTTTTGGGTGGTGGTGGAATATGTGAAATAATGAATTAATTGGTAAATAAGGTTTTTATATTATGGATCATAGGCTTAAGCCCATTGTCTTTTCTTCTTTCCTTCCTAATCCAAGTCCATAACCCATATCTAATTAACCCAACACTAGCTCGACTCATAACAACTCATATTTTTATTTATTAGCCGAAACGAGAAAACGGGATGTTACAATTCGTTAATTTTCATACCTGAAAACCCGACCCGTTTTAATTTTCATACTAGTGGTAGAGCCCGCTTGTTGCGACGGGACCCAGCGAAGATTCGGTCTGTATGGGTTTAGTTAGTTATGTTACTGAAACTTTACGATTCAATAAATAATAATTTTATACAACATTATCATAAAAAGTTAACTAAACACAAGTACATAATTTTATTTTTTTTAAAGTGAAAACCGGTCAAAAGATAACCAGAATAAACTCTAGATGCCTATAAAAACAAGTTACAATTTAAAAAGAAATTGACAAAAGTACTTGTGGATCAAAAACTCATAACTCGTTGAAGTCCCACAAGAATCTATGATTCATCATCTAATAGCCCATCTTGAGATAACAAATCAATTACTCCAAGTATCACACAAATAGGCACATATGTAGTCCCTCTAAAATTTAAGAAATGATCAATAATATGACCTTTCATAACCTGCAAATGTCAATTTAAAATAAAATGTTCAACAAACTGAATGTTTTTTTTTCTCAATTTCATTTAAATAATTTTCAAATTTTACCCATCCCAATTAGATTGCACCATCCATTTGTTGAATACTATTTGTTTTGAAGTACCTCTGTATTCTCTCGGGTAAGATAGGATGTTTATAATCTGGTTTGGTCAATTTTAACCAAAAAAAGGACCGAACCGCAAACTATGATTTTGAAAAATGTCATATGAAACCGACTAATTTGTAAAAACCATTTGTAATAGGGTCGCATTAGTTCGAGCAAAACGACATTGATAAGAGTCGATAACGCCACTATTGAGTAAACTTCATGAAAGGTAATGGGTCATGACGTGATGATTCTGGTAGGACGACTACGTTTTGTTAACTTCATCATATATTTGCTTAACCTTTCCGGAACATTAACTATTATAAATTATGCAATAAAAACCCAATACATCGACTTTTTTGGGTGGAAACAAAGGCAACTTTTCCGAATCAAAATCCGCTTGACCTATTACCACCGTTAAATAAAAACATGTTTGACCTTTAAAGTCAAAGTCTTCACCAATAACATCTGAACCATATTAAATAACTCATTATTTTCAATACAAGTACACAACATACTTCATATCATTTAATCATTATTAAAGGAGTTAAACACAATAGCATTGTGTTCATAAAATACATACATTTTTAGAAAACGCATCAAAGGGCTATTGTTCATTAGATACCATAGTACCACATAAAATACCGTCTTTGAAATATTTTAGTTAAAAACGCTTCAATGCACCCATATACTGGATTGAGCTCTTTTTAACAATAAGAGTTGGAGAAGATAACTGGTTAATATGCAACTTTCATTTCAAACAACCTATCTCATTTCACCCCTTTAAACCATGTGTGTACCTAAAGCAACATTATATTTAATTAATAACTTTAAAGCTGAAAATTCAAAAACTATGCAATTAACAAAATAAAATAAGCAATATTTAATGGTCTTCTTAGGACCTTACCTTCATTTCTTCAACTCCTCTAGTATACAACCTAAATTCCACATCACCTAACAAATTACAGATAAGATCCTAGGCCTCTTTTTAAAACTTAGTAATATGGTAATTAACACAATCTTAACCAATAAAAATTATATATCAATTGCTCAAACAACAAAATACCAGCAAAAAACAGTTGCCGAAAACCGCAAACAAAGAAAAATGCAAATCAGCCTAAAAACATCAAAAAATGGAAAAAAAAAAGATCAGCATTAAAAAAACCATCAGCAGAATACATAACTAAAAAAACGGCAAACACATGATACCTGATGATTCACAAATCACAATTAAACATCAAAAAAAACAACAAATGATACCTGAAAATTAGTGCATGCTACTTCCCAAATTGTTCAATTCATAATTATAATAACTACAATAATAATATTATAAGTATAAGTAATGCATTTGTAGTTTAATCCGGCCGGTGGAGATGCAAATGAGCCATGTTGAGCACAAGCTTGTTTAACTTAAAAAATATTGCATTTAGGTCGTTTAACATTTAGGTATTTGTATCATAATTTATATATAATAATTCTTATTGTATAAATATATAAACGGCGCCAAAAACTTGTTGTGCGATAATATATATAAATAGTAAACACGAATCACAACTAAGCTTTAAAAAACCAAACAATCTATCATAGTTCACACAAACAGTAAGTGTACCGGTCGCGTATATCAAAGATGAGGAAAGTCCGGATATCGAACTCGAAGACACGTAAGAACGGCTCAGATTAATTTCGCTAACTTGCTTAACTTAACGAAACTAGCGAAGAGACTTAACGGACCTTAACGGTACTAACGGAGCTCTCAAATAAGATGAAGGGGAACCACCTAGGTAAGGTATCTTAACGACGCTCAACGACGTTCGGGTGACAACGATCACATAAAACCGGGTTCTAAAGATGATCTAACTAGACAATGATATGAAAAAATAGGTCCCAACGGTCAGTTTTACTAAAGACCCCTAAAAACGTCTAGAAAGAATGATAAAGCACGGTTGATTTTCTAAGTACCCTAATGATTTATTACTTGGTCTGTATCAAAATCACAAATTCCTCTAAAGCTCGTAATCCTACATACCTAGGGGATAAGGGGTAATTCAATATTAAAGATTAAATA
Organism: Bidens hawaiensis; assembly: GCF_021521415.1. Lineage (NCBI taxonomy): Eukaryota > Viridiplantae > Streptophyta > Magnoliopsida > Asterales > Asteraceae > Bidens > Bidens hawaiensis. The sequence continues at coordinate 112,293 of NW_027505897.1, read as the reverse complement.
ACTTGGTTTACAAATTAACCTAATCAACGATTAGAAAACCGCACGTGGTCTCGCAACGGCTAACTAAATCAACTAGACCAAAGAGATAAACCAACTCCTGATGTCTTGGTCTGACTAAAAGGAGATGAGCTATTGAGATAAACAACTTTAACCAATCAAACCCTATGGTGACGTCTACCATAAACAAACAAAAACACCAAGTAATTAGCCTAACATGCAATCCTAAACCAAAGACAAAACTAATTCATGTAAAGATAAAATCACATGGGGTTTAATTAATATAATATTGAACAAACTCAATAGCAATCATAGAATAAAATCGCAATAATATAATCTTGACACTAGAAAATTCAATTATATATTCGTTAGTCAACCCAAAACAATCGTCAAAACATCGTCAATCAACCAAACCTAGGTTGTTCTAAAAGATTTAGCTACTCTAATAATAGAAAACAAAGCAATTTCAATAACAAAACTCATGTCCAATAATTATGAGATGAAGAAAATAATGTAAAATCAAATAACAACCCAACCGATTATTACTCCGTTGCTACAAAAATAATTACCCGGCTCTCACTTTGAACCTGCCAATGGCCTTACTGCTCTCTAAAAATAAGAATCCTCCAACTTGTATTATGTAGTCTTTTTATTGCGGCAGTAGGGTGTTTTTCCAATCGATCCACACCATGTTGTGATGGCATTCTCTTTATATATTAATTTTAATTCTTGCACCAAAAGTCTCCACCACCGACCTTTAATTCCTCTTTCTTTCCTACGGCCCACTTCTCTTGTGAGCTGCTCCATCAAAATAATCCTAACCCAAAGAAAACATTCATTTATCAATTTATTTTTCTAATGGGCCCATCTCAGTTATGTCCTACAATAGAACAACTAAAACGAACTGACTTATTTGCTCAATATAATTTGGTGACCATTTATTTAATGGTATTTTTATTCTATTAAAAATAAAAGAGCATACATTTGTTTCGTTTTGTTATAGAACTTTACTTGTTACCCTTAATTATGACCAAGATGTTTTATTGCATATTAACTTATAGGTAAAAAATAAGATTTTTAATCACAAAATTTTAAAGATATTTGAAAACACGCTCGTCAGTCAAAAGTTTAGTACAAATACTCTTTGTTAGCACGTTGTCTCTTGACACCCAAACTTTAAATATGAACCACGAACGTATATAATTTAACAAAATTCAACTCAAAGTTCTAGGAATAATTATATTATAGTATGTATATTTTAGACCACATCACCACTCGAGCTTGCTAAGTGAATCTCAGGCTCATTTATTAAACCAGTTTAGTTTTAGGCTCGGTCTCGTTTAAGCTTGGCTCGAAAAGCAAGCCAATCTCAAGTAGCTCATGAGCGGCTTGACACATTTACACGCTTACCGACCTGGACCATTCTGATAGGTAATAAAATTTAATAAAAGGATGTGCTTCTAGTTTTCTACACCAACCAGTTATAACGCGTCACGCAAATATACCACTTCCAACTATCTCCTTTAACTTGTACCCGGACACTGGTGTCCTGAAACAAAGTGCGTGAAATTTGATTAAAAATATATAAAACAAATAAAAAAAGTTAACTTCATTAGGTTGGCCTTTAAAGTTCAAAAAGAAAAGAATTAACCAATATCACTAAAAATATCATCTTCAAATAAAGAAAATCAGCACATAGATGTCAAACCTTTTGTTCAAACTCTCAACTTCTTCACCGGTAACCTGACCTCCAAACACATCCTTATTGATTTCATCTGACGGCTGCAAATCAATTCAAAAAAATTAAACATTAACCACAAATGAACGAAAATGATGAAGAAAGACTTCGATAAGTGAAGTTTAAACGCAAATTACTAGATAATGATGGAAAAAACATCGTTAAGTGAAATGTTAATGCAAATTTGATGAAAAAAACTTTGTTAAGTGGAAATACTAACGCAGATTAATGAAAATGATATAAGAATAACATCTATAAGTGATTAAGCATGTGAATGTAAACAAAATAAAGATGAAAAAGGAATGAGGTGATGAGGAAGATAGAGCCAAATCAAACCAGAACTTACCATTTATGTTAGGTTGAAGGATCAAACCGAACTTCAAACTTTGAAGACAATGAACAAATCACTGAACACTTACAAATATAACATCAACTTCAGATATAGGACACAAGATAATCAACAAACATGAACATGCAACACCAATTTTAGCTGAAAAATATCATCACATGATTCTCCATATCCAGCATTTTGAAACTACTGCCAAGAAATGTTGTAGTAGATCACTTGATTTAATTAAAAATGAAAACGTTTCATACTTTCTCAAAGAACTAAACATACACAACTTCTAGAATAGGAAATACATTACCAAGGCCTAACAAATACATGTCACGTAATACTCCTAGCTTGTCCATTAATGTCCAGTCACATTTAACGGTATCTAACAACCAATAATATCTACCTGAAGTATTATCATTATCACATTATACAACTATTAACACATGCCATGTATTAAATTGGCTTTCAGTTGAACCATATTCTTTTGTTGATTTAATTTCTTCTCGCATTATCGAATCTACAAAAACATAAACAAAATTAATTCATTTCAAAGTAAATAAAAAGGACATAAAATTTCTAAGAACAAAAACTAATCCATACACGAACGGATCAAATAACATAAAATTGAAACAAAACTATGAGAATATGAAACCAAATTCGCTCATGCAGAACCATCGTGGTCACCTAGTGGTTGTTAACCGTCGTTTCAGTGGTTAAGAAATGGCTGATGATCTATTTACAATTTCAATTATTTGGGTATAAAATAACGAACAAGCACCACAAAAGATAAAGCTGCTGAAATACCATAATGTTCCTCCTCCACTGCTATTGTTAAACAAAATTAAGAGAAAAATCATAAAACAAATACGAAGTTGAATCTCTGGAAATTTCTCAAGTGATGAAATCAAATTATCCAACTGCTATTGAAACGAATGGATTGAGATTGAAGAGGTGGGGTATTATGGGGATTCTTAAGCATCGACGAATTGAAGGGATTTAATGCTTAGGCATTTTACAATTAATGGCGTAAGGGAGAGGGAGCGTCTCCAAAGAGGGGTTGGGAGTTGGCCGACAGGGTGTACATGTATTATAATGCAATGGCGTCTGAAGGAGAGAGAAGGAGGGAGTTGAAAGGTTGTTTATATGTATTATAATGCAATATAGATAATGATCATGGATACCCCAAGATAAACACTTTGATTTTCTAAATATTATATCAAACCTAGTTATTTTGCAAGAACAAATATAAATACTATCCAAATGTTATGATCTGTTGATCATCATAAACGTATATAGCTTTTCTATTAAAATATGATGATATATAAAAATTGATTTTATTTAAAGATTTTTTATAATAGAAACTAATATACTTGATTTCTCTATATAACTAATTGAATAAATTAATTATTGTTTATTTTATTTTATTTTATTTCAACATAACTAATATATATAGTTTCTTTAAAATAATTCAAGCAAAACATTTAAGTTAATTAATTAGAAAATTAATTAATTATGTTAGTAGAATAAAAAAACGTTTAATCATAAATTGGTTTTAATCTTGTTATTTATGCTTGTAAGACCCCGGTCTTGGTGCCCTACTGTGGCGTTGGATTTACTCATAAACACAGTTCTATTTATCATAGTTAATTAAAACTTTCGCGGAATAATAATAAAAGTCAACCATACATTACAATCATTCATAACTTGTGTTTTAAACATAAAATATAAACATCATGACAAATCTTCAGATGCCAGCTTCCTCAGTTCCTGTCATGTGTCTCCCTCAAGCTAGCTGCTTCAGTTTATTTACCTGCGTGCATACTAAAAGTCAGCTACGTTGAGTGAGTTCTAGTTAATAAGGTAAAATACAATACATTCACATACTTATACATACGCATCCGAAAATACATATTATATACTTAACCTACTTATATTTATTTCGTACATACGTAATTATATAACTTCTTTCTTTCTTTCTTTCATACTTTACGTTTATTCATACTTTACATGCTTATACATTTTAAAGAGCATTACGCCCTATTGCGTCGAATATTATTAGGGCCCGGTTCCCTTTCTTCCTCAGATATTATTGGGGTTCGGTTCCCTTCTACCTCGAGTATTATTAGGGCCTGGTTCCCTTCTTCCTCGGATATTATTAGGGCCCGGTTCCCTTATTCCTCGTGTATTATTAGGGCCCGGTTCCATTCTTTCCTCGTGTATTATTAGGGCCCGGTTCCCTTATTTCCATACAACCATACTATACATTTCTTATATTTATATTTATAAACTTTCATACATACTTCCAATATTTCATATAACATACATATATCTTTCATTCAACATATATAGAAAAATCACATCTTCTAACGATCATCTTCCCTAGCGATACATGCAATATCCGAAGATCGTTCACGTACCGACAAACATTCATTCATAACCTCAATAATTATCACAAAAATCATATATGGCATACACTTACCACCTAAGGTAAGTGTATTAACTAATCACATCGAGTATGCACACAGCCCCGAAAACATAACAAGGAAATGGGGCTAGATACTCACCTATAAGCGATTCCTTTCTGAATTTACGATAATGCCCTTCTTGAGCTGTGCACGGCTAACTATGTATCAATTAACAAGCGTTACTTAACTACTCTTAATCATATCATATTTCTAAGTCGTTTCCTGTTTTCAAGGTTACCTTTCCTTATTAATTAATTATTATCTATAGCTCATATATTATATAAGTTCATATCCATCGTTTACGTACGTATACACTGTTTATCTTTCGTTTATTTGGAAAATCATCTTTAACACGTATAAGTTTTAGGGCATGTAAGGGGGGTTTTTGGGATTCCTTATTTTTATCTCCTTATAACTTATTGACTTTGTAAGTTAAAAGAGTGTTTGGATAATGTGACTTTTTTAAGTTTTTAAAAAAGGAAAAAGGAGTTTTGATAAGTTGGATATTGTAACTTATCAAAAACTCCTTAAATAAGTCAAAAGGAAGTGTAAATAAGGAATCCCAAACATGGCCTAAGTCTACTTTGCGTATAAGTTATTTCCATCGTAGAAGCTTCATCTAGCGTATAAGTTATCCCAACGTGTAAGTTAATCTAGCGTATATGTCATACATATACGGCATACCTACATACACGTTGATCATACTTACACGTTGAACATGCATATACGCTACATATACTTATGTGTTCCATATACATACACGTTACATATACTTATGAGATCCATACACATATGCATTACATATGCGCTCCATATATATACACGTTACATATACTTATATGGTGTACACATATGCGCCTTATGCTTATACGACCGCATACATATACGTCGTATACTTCATACTAGCTTTCTTTTACGCATTTTTGGGGTTTTTCTTCGATTCCGGCGCTCTCAGCAGTTGTTAACCACCATGGTTGATCGGGGTTTGATCGTTTATGACCTGCTAGGTAGCTTCGGGGTGTCTAGATGTGAACTAATGTGGTCCTTAAGCTCGCTTTTTGTTGATTAAACACACGAATAAAGATAGATCTAGATTCAAACAGATCATTTGGCATAACGGGGTTGCGGTGCCGGGTTCTAGAAAGTTGTGTCAGCTGAGATAAATGCTTTCTACCAAATTTCATGCAAAATCGACTTCGTTTACCCGTCATTTTCACGAACCGAACAGTACTCGTTTTACCCGGAATGAACCAACTAACCCGTTTACTATCAAGTTCGTTACTTTATCAATAATCATGGCCCGTTCTATCATCATACCAATTTTCATGTAAATCCGTAAACGAAAAGTAAACATTTTTAATAAAAACGTACCTTTGAGGTTTATGATCGAAATCACTCGAATAGACCAAAACCATATCAAACGAACTCGGAATTGAGTGATTCAAATAGCCACGGAACCATCTTGACCCGATATACAAACCCGTCAGCTCACCTTCACCGGAAAACGCCGCTACAACCGCTGAAAAAGCAGAACAGTTTCTGGAAAACTCCATTTTTAGTTGTTACGGTTTTGCTAATAAAACCGGATTTCCTGACCTCTGATCTAAGATCTGATTAATGGGAATCTTAACTTATATTCCATCAACACTCAGTTAAAATTTAAGACCGATCCAACGGTTAGATCTCCGGTAATCGTCATGTCTTTGTGGGCTATTTTCTCAAAAACGGGAATTGGAGAACTGTGTGTTTTTGAAGGTGTAGGCTAAGGTGTAGAGATTGATGGAAATGGAAATGATTAGGATTTAATGGATATTTATTCTCCCTTAAGCCCATGAATCTTATGCCCATTTTTCCTTTTTAGTTCATATTTAATTCCATTTTTAAAGCTCACTTAACCTTCCATATCTATTATTTTATTATTTCGTCTACTAATTCAAGTAAACTTTTCCATCATAATTAAATAATATATTAAATATCATTTTTTAAAATTTCGGGATGTTACAAGTCTACCCTCCATAAAAGAGGTTTCGTCCTCAAAGCCTGCTTAGTTCTTGTAAAAGGAATACTTCATGTATTCGCATCCTTTCTTTAGCTTCCAAGCTTACAAGTTTTCCTTTGTCTTACATTTATCGGGTCTTGTTAATTAGTTTTAGCCATCCACAGTAACTTGTCCATGAAGTCCTCGATGTTACGCTTCTTTATCTAGACTTAGCAAGTCCCCATCATTTCCTTGAGCATGCTTTTATTTCTTGTCCTTCAAACAGAAATATTGCACTTACCGTCACCACACTAAGCATTGAATGACTCTTCTGTCTAATTACAACTTTTAGCAAATATACTGATTTGCGAACATATTAATTCCAAAAAGGAAACCTTTCCAGTTTCTCTTTAAAGGGTTACTTCTTGAAATCCCTTTATCTATTCCTCAAGATAGAACACTTCTTGCAATTCTTGAGCACATCCATTGCATAACTTTTCGGAGAACTCCTTAAGTTACCACTTAAACCTTCTTTCATTCTCAGCTCTGCATCAACACGTAGGGTTCATGAGTTATAGCTTTCTGAGGTAGCTTGATCATGAAGTCCATGATGATACATCTTCTTTTTCTTGACTAATCAAGTCTCACCTTGTCTTATGAATCCATTGTTGTTTTCTGCTGCATATCAGGCTTCCTGATACATCATAACTAATTACCTTAACCGACTTCCTTTTCGGGCATGTCTTGACCTTCATATGGACATTTACAATACCATTCTATCCCTTTTGTTCTAGAGGACTTTCCTTTCATGATCACATGTTTATCAGTGAAAACACTAATCACTCGTGTTAAGATTCAATTCAAATAAACATAAGTCTAAACCATCTACACGGCTTCCTTTCATGTCTTATGTCCTTGGTTTTTGGCATCTTCTTGTGGTGTGATTGTCAGCTCCATATTCGTATCTCTTGTAGTTATTCTTATCCGTGTAGGAAAAGTATCATGTCCTCCCACAGTTATCACATACCATGAACTCATCTTCACTTAACTTCTACTTAAGGGTTTTACTTTCATCTGTATCTGCCTTCATTGTAGTAGACTTCTTTCCATTCGAAACCTCGATGTAAACCGAGTATCTAGACTTATGAGCATTATCTAGAATTTGGTCTCGAAGATCACCATGACGTGGAATCCTCAGGCGACCAAATATGATTTCCACATCATGAGTATTCTCTTCCAAATCTCGGTGTAACTAGAAAATTCCTTACTTTTTCATCTTTCTCCCTTCCTTTATTACTTATTCTGCGCCTCGTAGATCTCGCTCATGAAATCAGAAGTGCTAACTAATTTATACAACTTAATTGTCGTGATAACCTCTTCAACTTTAAGACTTAGCGCGCCAGCGACCTTGTTAGCCTCACCAGTATAATACTTGTTTCGACAATCATAATCCTTTATCAACCTTAACCATCATCTTTGCCTCATATTCCGTTCTTTCTTCTTGAAGAGATGTCCAAATTCCTATGACATGTATTAATGGTACACCTTGAAAACCTAATACAGATAACCTTTATTTAGCGTCTCCAACACTTCTCTCAAGTGTTGAGCATGGTCGGACTTATTCCTTGATTATTTCAATATTATCATCAATAAAAGCAGTGTCAGATTTGTCCAACATCGGATGACATACCCTATTAATCATAACCGTATATGCTGCTGGAGCATTCTTCAATCCAAACGATATCACGAGAAACTCTTAGTGTCCATATCGTGTCGGAAACGTTGTCTTAGGGATTGTCTACCTCCTTCACTTTCAACTGATGATAGCCTGCTCTGAGGTCTCTTCGCGAGAACCAACTAGCACCTTGCAATTTATCAAACAAATCATCACTCCGTGGAAATAGATATCTATTCTTCACCATAAGCTCGTTCAACTCGCGGTAATCTATACACACTCTCATGCTTTCATCTTTTTTCTTCATGAACATCAGTGGTACTCCTCGCAAGGAAACACTCGGCATTAAAACACCTTTGTCAAGAAGTTCTTTCAATTTGGACATTAACTCTTTCATCTTGGACCACGCCAGGTGGCAATGTGCCTTCGCGAAGGGTTATGCTCCTGGTATTACTTCTGTCTAGAATTCTACTCCTCGTTCCAATGGTAACAGTGGAAGGTCCTCTGGGAACACTTCTGGATAGTCACACACTACAGGAACATTTTTCACTTCTTTTTTCTCCGCCGTAGTTTTGACAATATACACCAGGTAGGCACTGCTCCTTCGGCTTTTATCATCAAATTGACGTTAAGCCCTGAACTTTCCTTGATACCATATGTCGTCACTGTACCGCCATCCAAAGACTTCAACCTTATCAACTTACTCTTACATGCCATATGAGCCTAAAAACAAACAACAAATCCATTCCCAAACGACATCGAACTCTCTCAAGGTCAAACAATAAGAGTAATAAGGAACTCATGGCCCTCTAGTTCTACCTTACAATTCTTAATCATTCTCATACTTTAAGGAAAGTATCGCTAGTGGTCTCTTCCATAAATTCTTAGGTACACAACTACATTCTTCTTAGCGTCTTCCTTTCATACACAACTACATCATCCCTACCTCCTTAACATTCGCTTCGTCACTCACAATCCTAGCAAGTTCCCTTATGGATTTAACTATTGCAGGCATTATACATGTCTTGACTCATTCTAGTTGGCTTATCTCCGTTTCTTTCATGTTGCTTCCACTTGAATTTCCCAATTTGGCTGCCTTTGATGCTTCAGCGAACATTGTTGGCATTGTAGTGCGAAACAATTTGGCAACTCCATTAATATTTGACTACAAGCTCTAAGTGTGATTCTTCTTCATTACTTCCTAAAGTCGAAGTGTAACACCTCGGCTAAAGTTGAATACGCCCGAGTGTGACATACAAATTGCTCAAAACACATGTGACACTATTAAGTGACAATATTATCATTAATTGATTTATACATCAAGTACACAAGTTTGTAACAAGAAATACAAGAAAAATACAAGAACAATTAACATCTTGTCCATTTATTATTATAACCTAAGTACTAATGTCTTTATCACGACAACATTTTCTAAATAAGGTACCTGTAGTATATATATATATGTATATATATATATATAATAATGTCAACTAAATGAATAGTTGGTGAGTTCCCACAAATTTTGATATAAGTATATAAAAATCAGCAATTCCATGAACATGTGTAAGTGAGCAAGTAAAGTTCTTTCCAGTTGGGATTGTGCACCAACGTACTCAGATAATAGCGCAAGTAAGTGTCTTTTCCGTTGGTAACAACCAACGTACTCGGATCGGGGGTCCCTATTCCACTCATAACATCGAGGTCCTGAGTGCATAGGGGGGCGTATGATCATACTTAATGAGGAAACCATGAGCACATAATCTTTGAGCAAGTAAGCAAATAAACACACAAGTGCATGTAACGAATTGTAGTTTGTAAATAATAAATAAACGAAATTAAATTGTTGATAGGGTATATATGCTACCCCCAAAATAGTTAAAAAGGGTAAAAAGGGGGTGTGAGAAACTCACCTTGAAGTTGAAGACAAACTTGAAATAAAACCGAAAGTGCGTAAATGTAACCGAAGCAATTGAACTTCACGAACTAGAATTAAAAGTACAAAATAAATATTAACTAACGACCTATAAGAAGTAGATAAATCGGTCTGTCGGGATTTAGAAGTGTTGAATGTACATTTTATTATGGAGTTGGATATAATAATATTATTTTATACATTAACGAATTTTAACGAATTATTAACAAATTATTAATCTAATATTAGTTTAAATTATAATATTAATATCAAATTTGAATATTATAACGTTTATGGAAAAATTTTGATGTTAACGGTATATTTTATTTTGAATAACGAATATGTTAACGAATTTTAAAGTTTAACGAACGAAAATATGTGTGTGTGTGTGTGTGTGTGTGTGTGTGTATAGGTTAAACTAGTTAACAGTATATTATTTCGTCTACTAACTCAAGTAAACTTTTCTATCATAATTAAATAATATATTAAATATCATTTTTAGAAAATTTCGGGATGTTACAAAGCTTATATTAATAAGTTATAGTTATTCATTTATAAATAATTCTTCAACTAATAACTATCAAATGGTTTTTACAAACATTAATTCATTTGAGTTAAATTAATTTTAAATAAAAATTAAATACCTAAGTTCTAAATTTGTCATAGTAATTGTTTCATTTAGACTCGTTAAAATATCATATATGTATTTACTTGTTTAGTATAATCCAATATGATTCTTCACTTCGTTTGTTTGACTCGTTCAAACTATCATTTCTCATTTTCGAGGTGAGTTTCTCACATCCTTTTTTTTAACATTTTTACACATTTTTGGGGTAGCATATTTTTCATATCAATACAATTGTTTACTTATTCATTTACAAAACTATAATTCATATCATGAACTTATGTGTTTACTTGATTACTTGCTCAAAACTTACTTGCACGTGATATCCTCAATAAGTATCACCATACACCCCCCCCCCCCCCGCACATAAGACCATTTTGTTTCGAGTAGAAAAGGGACCCCCGATCCGAGTACGTTGGTCGTTACTAACTGGAAAGGACCCTTACTTACGCTATTATTTCACAAGTTTCATGGAATTGTATGATTTTTACGTATTTATATCAAAACTTGTGTGAACTCACTAACTATTCATTTAGTTGACTTTATTTTTTATATATGCTACAACTACCATTATTAGAGGATGATACTCGAAGAATACCTTACAACTTAGGGTATTTTAATAAATCGACAAGTTGTTAAGTTGTTTTTATTTTTCTTGTATTTCTTTATCTTCGAACTTGTGTATTTGATGTTTAATTAAATATTGATAATATTGTCACTTAATAGTTTCACATGTGTTTTGAGCAATCTGTACGTTACACTCAGGCGTTTTCTCTTAAGCCGGGGTGTTACAAATTGGTATTAAAGCCGTGACTATAAGAAAGGACATTAGACGTAGTATTCTAGTTGGTTATAGTTTACTTTAATTACTTGTTTATGGTTGCATGATTAGAAATTTTGTGAGCATTATTTGATTGTTCAGTGCACTTGCTTATTATTTAATTATTGATTCATTTATGCCTCATGTATACAAGCACACACACAAGTCCAAGGCTTATGCCTAGAACAAAGATTTTCAAACATTTTAAACAATCGATTTTTTTCTATTTTTCGATATTTCTTCTTCTTAAAGATGGTTCTACGTGGCGGTTATAACATCTCGGATTTTTCAAACCCATATTTGTTAATATTTAACCCGACTCGGATATATTTTAGTTCCTTAATATTAATCAAAATCAAATATTTATAAGTAAATAAGTTTCTAATATTCATTTTATACCCTTAAAGTTCTTAAAGTTATTTATTCTTGGTTTAAACTTTAAACTTGTCAATAATTGAACATTTCAGAAAGTTTAGGGACCACTATTGTAAAAAAAAAAAAAACAAAGTTCCTTTCTTGGCTTTTGCCGGTGCGCCGCGCGGGAGACCCCTCACCCCCGTTGCGCCGCCTCCACACCACTGGTCAGATCGTTTAACTTTATTACGTTTCCTAGCTCGTTTAAGGTATAAAATCGTTTATTTTAGGCATGTTTGAGTGAATTAAGGTCCAAGTAAACATCCTGTAACTAAACTACAAGTGCTAATTCGTTTCTTACTGCCTAAGACCAAATCTTTATGTATAAATCGTTGATTATTTCCTTAAAACGTATTTACTTGCTTAAACGGGCCAAAAGGCACCTAATTAGTTCGTGTTATGTATTCTTATATAAACAAGCCCCATTCATCTGCTGTAAACTTTGATCTAACCCTAAAGAACATCCCATAGCTATCACCTACCTCTGTTCATCCTCCAACCCTTCAGTTTTTGCATCTTCGTTAAAGGTTCAAGACTTGTTCGTTGACTTTGCTTGCTTTAGGATCTTTGACTTCCGTTTCTCGTCAATCCTTTCACTTTCCGGGTAAGTTGTAAACTGTAGAACTGTTCATACACATTCCCTAGTCAATAGCTGAAGAAACATGGATCTACTCCCCACTAATGAGTCCTAGATCCGATGAGTCAACGGGGTAGGATACGGTTAACTGCCAATACGATATGAACTCAATTGCCCAAAGTCCAGTGACGAAGACCTGCAAAAAAGACACCGTGAGCTCGTTACGGGAAGGACAAGAGGGGGGGCTCTTCTCGTAACCACCCTCCGGCGTGAGAATAAGTACAGTTCTGATAAGAGTAAAGTAGTTAAGTAAACTGATAGAGTATAGTGGGAGTGAATGACCACCTCATGATGATTGAGAGGGTATTTATAGCCGCAGGGTATAGGGAAGTGATTGGGCTAGCTGTCCCTTTAGAAGATGCTTTCATAACCGTCTGGACACGTGTCCTCATATGACAAGTTCCGCCTATACGTTGCATGTGCATGTATAACAACCTGGACACGTGCCTCTCTTATATTGGTTAGCGAAGTAGTATTGGCCATGTGCACGGTTATAACGACCTTGCCAGGTGTCATTAGTTGATTGGCAAGTGATCACGTATTGCTCAAGAAAGCATCTTTGATAGATCTTCTAGAAGGTAACTAGTTGATAACAGCTGTCCCGGGGCATTTCCTCGTGGTCATTTACGCGGAAGGGTATTCCTTCTTGCGAATGACTTTAAGGGTGCCAGGATGCTTCTGCATGTGTCATGAGGGTGTTTCTTCCTCAGATGATTTATGCGGATGGTTCATATGTCCCGCGGGTGCCTTATGAGGGACTTATGATTGACCCACGGGTATTCCATAAGGGCATTTGGGTCTTTTTGGTACCCTACCTCTATAAGTCCCCCAGTCCAGTGTTTCTTCCGTGTGAAGTGTTTTATGCGGGTGAAATTCTAGACTTAATGTTGATTTGGGGAATTTTGACTTTGCAAGTTGGTGAGAAATATCTTTTGTTGTTGTGGATAATCATGAAAAAGGACAGGTTGACCACTCGCAGGCGCGTGTGCAGGTGCATGGACATTATTGACGGCTGTTACTGTATCCTACTGTACAACTTTTTCCCTTTTTCGAATTTCCCGCGTGTCGTGGCGATCTTTTATTGGACGGTTTTTTCTCTCTCTACTGTTCGCATCCCATCGCATTAATTGCAGTGGGTTTAAATAGAGGGAGTTAACTTCTTTTTGAAGTTTTATCGCCTTTGAATTCTGAATACGAACTTGCTTTCTTTCTTCAATCTATCATTCAATCTTTCTTGAGATAACCTGATATTCTACCAAGTGTTTATGATGGCGTCTGCTTAATCTGAGGTTGATGAGATAGAAGTCTGCTGGGATCAAGAGGAATACCAAAAACTTATTACGACTTATGGTATTCCACCAGAATGGGGACCGGAGTTCCATTCTGCCGGCTCAATACGCAGACTATTTTGACCCTGGGAACTTTCGCCTTCCCATCACAAAGTTCTTTCTTCGGTTAATCAAGGCCTTTGGGATTCATTTATCTCAACTTCACCCTCGTGCCGTCATGCGAATTCGACACTTCGAGTTCGTGTGTATGGCACATGATCTAGTACCCCGGCTGGACCGATTCGTTGTTTTTTACAAGATGGCTAACCGAAATGGATGGTTCACTTGCCACAGTTTTCCTGATAGAGTTATCGGCAATGTTACTGAAGAGACTTCCAAGGATTGGAAGAAAAAAATTTTCTGGATCTCTGAGGATGTGGTGTCGGAGACCATGATCCGTCGTGCTCCCAACGATACTCTTACTGAAATCACTCCGACCGCCCATGAGAAGCGCGACTGGTTTCGCACACTTACTACTTCACCGACGCCAATGCGGGTACTTCCTGAGGAGGCCCTCGTATGGGCGGGTATGAGTTAATTATGGCCGTCTCCTTTCATGGAGCCTGTTTTTATTGAACTAGACGGCCGTGAGTTTTACTATTTTATTCCTCTTCCTTTCTGTTCATGAGTTTTTATTATTAACGTTTTTTGTTTGTTTTCATGTTTTGGATCAATGTTGAACGCCCTAGATGATGGAAAAGGCTGCGTGGGTAGGAATATCCGTGATGTGAAGGATATGCCCATCCTTGAAAAGACTGCCAAATACTTTCTTTTTCCAGTCAAAGTACGCGCTGAACCAATTGTCTCGGAGGCTATCTTCGAATCAGGTGCGTATATCCTGAACCCTCCACCTCTTAACGCGCTGACCTCTGACCGGAAAATCGTCACTCTAAGTGGCGGTTCCGCCTTCCTTGAGGAGGAAAGCTCGGATGATGCTCCTGAGATTTCATCTGTCTCTCATTTGCTGGCAGAACTTTACCGGAAGAGATCTTTCCGTGTATCTCAGGCAAGTGACGTAAGTACCAGCGCTGCGGATGCTGGGAAGGAGCCAAAAACGAAGAAACGCCGGGCACATCATCCGAGGAAACCACTACCACCTAACCTTGTGGAGCGTTTAGGAACAGTGAATGGTGAGTTTTTTCTTGTTAACTTTTGTTGCTCATGATAATGAGATCTGACTTATGATTTTGTTATGCAGATCCGTCCATTGCTAAGGGACATGCATTTGGTAGGCTGCCAACGCCGACACCACATGTCGAAAAACAACCGTCGCCTCCTCCGGAAAAGGAGGCGGATAAGCCAGTTACCCCTCCTATTGAAACGACTGTGGAGGGGTCTAACGTCAACCGGTTACTACCGGGTCCCTGGATTACCTTTTCGAAGGTGGGGATGCTGCTGGTTCTCAACATGATAACCTTGAAGTCACTGCAGAGGGGCAGGGTTGATGAACTTCCTCCACAATCTAGTCCTCAGTTTTACCATGCTTCCTCGCCTTTTACATCGGGCGGGGAAGGTGGTTTCTTTTTTGGACCGTCTGTCCATGAGGCTTGAGGGGATTTCTCACAAGGTGGCTCACAACAGTCTTCCTCCACTCCTGTTCATCTCGGAACCTCAAGTTCTCAATATTTCGGAAACGTTCAGTTGGGGGGAGATTATGACTTGTTTGTCCCGTCTTGGGACATCGTCAACGGGTCTCGGGTTTCTAATCCCAAGACCTGTATGAGTTTTGTTGAACATTGTATGCCACCTGCTGAAGTGGCATACCAACGAACTCGCTCCCCGCCAAGATCTTCATACCGATTTGTCTATTTCCTTGACTAACAGCTTAGCTTGTAGTCAAGAAATCTTGCGGGAGTGGCGGACAATGGGCGGAAAGCTTGGTATTGCTTCCGAGGCCGTGAAAGTTGCGGAGAGGGAAGTCAAGGAGCACCGTAAGGCAGCGAGTGCAGCTAGGTGGAAACAGACTGATGCCGAAGCTGCACTCAAGAAGGAAAAAGAGCGAAACGCTGATGCTACTAAACGGTGGAAAGAGGCCTGCGAGAGGTCTAATGCCACCCTTGAAGCTTCCCAAGCTGAGACTCAAAGAAAAAAGGACGAGTTGGCGAAGACACAGGACGAGGTGTCTCGTCAGAACGCCCGGATCCAAGAGCTCGATGAGGCTTTAAGGTTGCAAGGGGAGCAGTCCGAATTGAAAGATAAGACTGTTGTAGAAATGCAGTCTGCATATGTCTCCCTTTTGCAATCTCAAACTGAAGCAGACAACCGCGCCTCCGCCGAGTTGCAAGAACTTTGTGGTAGGGCGGAGCGCGCTGAGCGGGAAAGACAATACTTCCTCAATCGTGGCCTTGACTCTGTGAGTTTTTTCTTATATACTGTTTATTTTTTGTATGTTTTGATCCCATGATGTTGACAAAATCTCGTTCACGTGTCATCCGTCATATCATGAGGAGCACGGAGCTTACCGATTGCTTCTTGAATTTGACAACTGCTTCGGAAGGCTTTGGCCGGGTGAAGGGCTTTAATGAAGGATTGGCGTTTACCCAGTCCGGACAACCTATTGAGAGCCACCCGCTTCATGGCCTTGACGCGAAGCAAGAATTATACATGCGGTGGGTTCAAGAGTATGATGGCCTTGTCTTTCCGCTGCAGAATATGCTTCCGGAGTTTGCCTTGTCTGAAGATGGCGTGAAGCAGTTGCGGGTCTATATCGACGATGAGTGTGATGATGATGAGTCTGATGATGACAAGTCTGAGGAAGCTTCCCCCAATGCTCCGGAGGGTACTTCAGCTTCTAATCCGTAGGATAGATGTAGGAGTTAAAGTTGAACTTTGTAGTTTCTTTTCATACTTTTTGTAACCACCATTTTGAATATTAATGAAAAGAACTTTATGTGTTGATAATATCTTTGCGAAATATCTTTCTTTAAATTTTGAACTTGTGTAAGTTGGATGAATAGTACTGGTGACGTGGCGGAGAGAGAGTTTTAGGCGGTGGCTGACAGGACGTGTTAAACGCCTTTTTGACAGCCTGTACGCACTTTTTTTTTAATCTCCCGCCTGACGTGTTAGTCATCCTGTGGTCCACTTTTTCTCTTTCTTCTGTCAGTCAGACGGTTGAATTAATTGCGATGAGTATAAACAGGCCTTGATGTCTCCAACCATTCTTATCACTTATATATTTTTCCTTTCGATTATACCAGAGAACTTTGTTGTCTTATATCCATCTTATATACTTGATTCCAATGGCTGCCCAGAAGAAAAATCCCCCCGCTATTAATGAAGTCGGATGCGACATTAAAGAGAAGGACTTCGAAGATGTTAAAGACGTATATGGTTTTCCACCGAAGTGGGAAGCCGAACGTCCAGCAAAAGGGGCCATTTTGACGGCGCCGCCGTCGAAGAAGATGGCTGTATATCTGGACCATTTCACTACGGGTAACTTCCGGTTACCCGTGACGAAGTTTGTTCGGTCTATTTTGAGAAACTATGGGCTCCCCATATCCCAAATTCACCCATTTGGGATGCTAAGAATTCGGCACTTCGAATTATGTTGCCAATCTCACAATTATGACCCATCCGTTGCCATGTTTGCCGTCTTCTACAAGATGACATATCGTGATGGGTGGTATTGTTTTGCTACTACCGGAAAAGGCCCAATCGGTTTCGAATGGATCCGGAGCATTCACGGATGAAATCCAAGTTCTTTTGGATTCGGGAAGATGTCATCCCGTTTTCCATGTCCCGACGAAAGCCAGAATATGTGGCTCCCGAAATTCCCGTCATTGAATATGAGGGTCACAAGTGGTTTGGCACTTTGACCAAGACACCGACACCCATGCGTCCTATTCACGAAGGGGCGATGGTTTGTGCAAAAATGAATCGTTTGTGGTCATTTCCCACTTTGGAACCTTATTACGAGAATACCAATGGGAGTAAGTTTTTACTTGTAATATTCCGGGTTCTCAGTTTACTTTCTTTAACGTTTTTTCGATTCTAGGTGAAGGTTCTATCTTTTCCACTCTTGTGTACAGGATGGGAGGCAGATGGTACGCCGCCCCATTGCCCGGCATGACGTACCGTTTTTAGAACGTTCTCAGAGCAACTTTGTTTTTTCCACCACACTTACTCCGGAACCTGTTGTCTCTGAGTCAATGTATGCCCAAGGTGAGGAGTTTGTCAAGAAGTGTGAAGGTATTCTTCATCCTCGACCTATAACTGCTGCTACTTCAAGCGGAGTGATAGTACTTCTTTCGTCTAGCGAAGAGTCGTCACTCTGTGAAGGAGGGTTATCGAGTGGTGCTACTAACACTTCACGTTCGTCTGTAGGTTTGACCCGCAAGCAAGATTTGAAGGCCACCACCGATCTGTCAACGGGTGAGGAAGGTGGTCTTCAATCCGTTGAGGGCGAACCTCAGGTTATAGAGGCGGGTGCCTCAAAGGCGGCTAGAAAGCGGAAAGCACAGGTTTCTGATGCCGCGCCCAAGAAGAAGAAAAATAAGAAGAATAAGGTTGAAGTCCCAGACCTGGGAGCTCGTCTTCGAGAGCTTTCTGCCCAAGACGTTTCTAAAGGTAAGATTTGAACCTTTACGATTATTCTTCAATTTGTCACTCCTTGGTGATTTAAAGAGTTTTTTATTTTGGGAACGTTTCATGTTTGAAGGACTCACGTCGTCCGACTCCTCCAACCTCACCGTTACACATTGTTCAAGATCCGATCGATTTGTCAGATAATTCCCCTTTCAAGGAGAAAGAGGTTGGTGGATCCGATCATCTTCCCACATCCCCACCTCATCCAGAGCATTTTTCCAGAATCAAGGTGGGGTTAGTGTTTTTCACTATGGGGGGCAGGCTTCCTCATCTCAAGTAGAGGAAGATACTGCTCCACATAGACCTCGCTGGTCATTGCGTCGGAATTCCGTGTTAAACGATGCGGACGTTTGCCAAGAATATCTCCATGAAAGTCTTCCTCCTGCAGAGAGGGAGCGACAACGTCGTTGCATCCGCCAGGAACTTCTAGAGTCCAACTCTTATCATATGGCGAACACTGTTTCCACCAATCAGGAGATATGTCGTGATTGGTTGGCCATGAACGACGAGCTAGAGGAGACCAAGCGAAACTTGCTGGCCGCCAAGAAAGAGGCCCTTAAGGCGTTAACTGACGCCCAAGATAGTCATCGAGCCTTGGAGGAAGATAAAGTTTCTTTTCAAAAACAGCTGGATGAACAAGCTGAACTGATAAAGACCCTTAAAGCTGACTCAGCAGCGAAGAACAAGCGCTTGTCCGACCTAAATGCTAAGAATCGAGACCAAGCCTTGGAGTGTGCTGGTCATAATATGGATCTTATCCGAGCTCAGGCAGATAATAAATGGCTTCTATCGACAGCGATTCCCAAGGTATCATGGTTTTTTTTAACAAGATCAATTCAGATGTGTATGTGCTTACACATGTTTGTTTGACTTAACAGGTTATTACTGACGTTCGGAACAGTGATGACCTTGGGAATTGTGTTGTGGTGCTCCTCCGTGCCTCCGAGCAAGCAGGCCGACAAATGGGCTTTGAGGAAGGTTATCGGTTTGGTTCCGAGGGCCTGGTTCCGGAGGAGTATGTCTTGGCTGGCAAAGACACTGCTTCTATCCTTATCTAGAAAACCAAAGATTTTGACACTCTGAAGTTCTCTCTTTCCGATCATATATCGGAACTTGCGGACAAGGAGGATGTCATAGATCAATTAAAAGAGCTATTGGATCTTGATGAGGAAGAAGAAGAAGAGGCCAGTAACACCGCGGAGGATGAGGACGTCACTCCATAAGTATATATGTCATTGTTGTAAATAAGCCTTTTGCTTGTAATATCTTTTGACTGTAAATAAGTCTTGTTTCCTTCCGATATTAGTGTCTGTCCGGAACTTCGTTTTTGTCAATAAAAGATTACAACTTATCAAATTAACATTGAATTAACTGGACATTCTTCGTACATTGGGCATAAGCCTTCTTACAATAAAAAAAATTGCATAACTTGTTAGTCTATGTGGGCACGCAGGCCAAAAACAAAGAAGCAAATAAAATTGCTACATGTAGCATTTCTTTAACTGTGCTGCGTTCCAAGTTCGAGGGATTTCTGTCCCATCCAACTTCTCCAACTTGTAGGCACCTTTGGGTAGTACTTGTTTGATTTTATAAGGTCCTTCCCAAGTTGGGGCTAACTTGCCCGGAGGTTCCTGGCCGAAAGTCTCGTTGTTGCGGAAGACAAAGTCTCCCTCATCGAACTCACATTTCTGGATCCGCAAGTTGTAATATTTCTCAAGTTGTCGCTTATAATTATGCTCGCGAATCAATGCTAGTTCTCTTCTTTCTTCCAGCAGATCCAGATTCATCCTGAGTTCGTGATCGTTGTCATCTATCAACGTAACCCTCGCGGATGGAATCCCGATCTCTGCGGGGATCATGGCTTCAGTGCCATAGGTTAGGCTAAAGGGTGTCTCCAAATTACAGGAGTTCTTTTTGGTGCGGAAGGCCCAGAGTACATGAGGCAGTTCATCAACCCAACCCGTTCGTTTCGTTCCTAGCCTTGCCTTGATCCCTTCCTTGATAGTCCGGTTGGTCCTTTCGACCTGACCATTTGCTTGTGGATGAGCTACGGATGTAAAGGTTTGAATAACTTGAAGTTCTTTCAACCATCCTTGCAATCCGCTATCAGCAAATTGGGTCCCATTGTCACTTACCAATTCTTGCGGGAGATCAAACCGGCAAATGATGAATTCCCAAAGGAATTTTTTCACGCTTGAAGCCGTTATTGATGCAACCGGTTTGGCTTCCACCCACTTGGTGAAGTAATCAATGGCCACTATCAAGAACTTGACTTGTCCCGGGGCTTCTGGGAAAGGTCCCATAATATCAATAGCCCATTTTTGGAACGGCCATGCAGATGTTACTGGAATCAGTTCGTTCTTTGGGCGCATGGTATTGTGGGCATGACGCTGGCATGAATCACACATTCTGATTTCCTACACAGCGTCTAAGTGCATGCCGGGCCAATAATACCCTGCGTTCATGATTTTTGCAACTGTCATTCTTGGCCCCGCGTGTAACCCGCAAATGCCTTCATTGATTTCCCGAATTAAGTAATTTGCGTCTTCCGCGTCCACACAACGTAATAACGGACCAAGAAATGATCTCCGGTATAAGATTCCATCAGTCAACTGGTAATTCAAAGCATTGTGCTTAATCTTCCGAGCCTCAGCCTTTCCTGCTGGAAGTACTCCGGAAGACAAGTAAGCTTTAATGGGTATCATCCAAGATTCAACACCAATTTGAATTACCAGGACTTGGTTTTGTGGAACGGATGGGTGGTCTAGAACTACTACACGAATATCTTTGGCGAAATGCTCAAAATTCGTTGAAGCTAGCTTGCTAAGGGCGTCCGCCGATTTGTTCTCACTTGTCTTAATGTGAACAATATTGAAAGAGAGAAATTGACGGATCAAGACCTTTGCTTGTGACAAATAAGAAGCCATGACATAATTTTTGGCTTCATATGTTCCGTTTATTTATCCCACAATTAGCATGGAATCCACCCGGGCTTCCAAATGTTTCACCCCAGCTTTTTTGCTATCCGCAGTTCTGCCTGGAAGGCTTCATATTCCGCCTCATTGTTGATGATTTTGAAGTCTAATTTTATGGCGTATGTAAATTCATGCCCCTCGGGGTTGACTAGCCTTAAGCCTGCACCACATCCTTCACTGATTGACGCTCCGTCCGTGAACAATGACCAAACTTGTTCTCATTCCGGAGGTGCTTGAGGTTGTTGTTCGATCAAACATTCTTGTTCTTTGTGCTGCGAGACTTCTGTCATGAAGTCCGCCAGCGCTTGTCCTCTGATTGCCGGTCTT
Organism: Bidens hawaiensis; assembly: GCF_021521415.1. Lineage (NCBI taxonomy): Eukaryota > Viridiplantae > Streptophyta > Magnoliopsida > Asterales > Asteraceae > Bidens > Bidens hawaiensis. The sequence goes on along the minus strand of NW_027505897.1, from coordinate 90,478 downwards.
GGTTTATACTCGATCGAGTGTTCACCCAATTCGATGGCCCACTTTGCCAGTCGACCAGACAATTCAGGCTTGCTCAACTCGTTCTTGAGTTTGTACCCGGTTAACACATTAATGGGGTGACCCTGGAAATATCTGCGGAGTCGTCTGGCGGCATAAACTAGTGCCAAAACCAACTTTTCCAACATTGAGTATCTTGTTTCCAGTCCTACAGTGTTCTACTGACGTAATAGATTGGAGTTTGAACATTTTTTCTATCTATTAGTAGGACAGCCCCCACGGCAATGTCGGATGCCGATAAATACAGTGTTAACGGTTCACCCGCATGAGGAGTAGTTAACGTGTGTAATTCCATTAAACACTTCTTGACTTCCTGGAATGCTTGTTCGGCTTCTGGGGTCCATCAGAATTTTGATTTTTTGAGGTAGTTCCTCAATGTTGAAATGAACGGGAAAGATTTAGCAGCGTGGTTTGCCAGAAACCTGTTTAACGCTACTAATCTCTCGCTAAGTGTTTGAACTTCTTTGAGGGATGTGGGGGATTGCATGCAGGCTACTACTTGTATTTTGTCCGGATTGGCCTTAAAACCCGTGCCTGTAACGATTACACCGAGGAACTTTCCTTCCTCCATCCCGAAGGAACACTTTGCTGGGTTGAGTTTCATGTTGATGCTTCTCAATGTTTCAAAAGTTTCCTCTATATCCCTCAACATTTGATCCTCTTCAGTGCTCTTGATTACCAAATCATCCGTATATACCTCAAGATTCCGACTTATTTGACCTTTGAAAGCCTATTCCATCAGTCGTTGATATGTGGCACCCGCATTTTTTAACCCGAAAGGCATCATTCTGTAACAGAATGTTCCTTGGTCAGTGCGGAACGCTGTTTTGTCCTCATCACCAGCTGCCATATGAATCTGGTGATATCCTTTATAGGCATCGATGAAGCACTTGAACTTAAACGGTGCCACAGCATCTACCTTCAAGTCGATCTCCGGAAGTGGGTAACAATCTTTTGGGCATGCTTTGTTTAGATCTTTATAATCTATGCACATTCTCCACGTTCCGTTGCTTTTCGGGACAATCACTGGGTAGGCCACCCACGTTTGATACTTGATTTCCCGTATGATCCCAGCGTGAAGAAGATCCTGCACCTGCTCACTCATGGCCTTCGTTTGTTCTGGGCCCATCTTTCGCTTCTTTTGCACAATTCGGGTGATTAGTGGATTCACCTTTAACTTGTGTTCTGAAATGCTCCGCGGGACATCGGTCATGTCCGCGGGCTGCTATGCGAAAATGTCAATATTCTTGGTCAATAATTGCTTTAAAAAGGTTCGGACAATTTCAGAGATAGCCGGACCAATTACTACAGTTTGATCAGGGAACTTCTTGTTAAGAACCCATTTCTCCGTTCAGTCCGTTGATTTTGCTTTAAGACTTTGCTCGGCCTCGAACTTTCAGTTGTGAAGCAGTGTCGGTTAACATGGATTATTGCTACCCCAGTGCGAGTTGGAACCCTTACTGCCCCGTGAGCTGTGGATGGATGGGCATTGAAGTCACCAATTGCCTCTCGTCCGAGAATAATATCATGTTTAGATGTTGCCGGTAAAACTAAAAATTCGACCTCCTCAGTTCTTGAGTGAACCCCGTCACTAAGTGTGACCGGGAATGTAATGACACCACGTGGGTGCATTATTTCCCTCACCAAACCCAGAAACGGGTGCATGGATAGGTCGCAATCGTTCTTTATCATTTTCCTCAAGCTGTTCAAAGCACTGTTCGTACATAATGTCGGATGTACTGCCAGTGTCAAAGAACACATACTGCGAACGATAGTGTCCGAATAGTGCACTAATTATTAGAGGGTTCTTGTTGCATGGTCCTCCTTTGATACGTGGAAAAATGACGGGCTCGTTTTTCCATTCTTCGTCCGCAAATTCTTTCCTCTTACCCTTGATCTGCTGGCCACCCTGAATCATGTGGACGTTGAGATCCTTTATTTGCCTTTTGACCGGGCCCTGGTTATCCTTTGCGGGAGGTTTACCAGCCCCTGGTCTTACACTTTTTACCAAATGGTCTAACTTCCCGTTCTTTACTACTGTTTCTATTTCATTTCTTAGGGCCACACACTCGTTTGTGTTGTGCCCTATATCATTGTGATACGTGCAATGCTTCTTGTTGTCGAGGAATGATTTCCTCGGTAACGGTTGAGGCTTTCGGAAAGTCAAATTCTCTGTTGTGAGGATTTCTAAAGGAGATTTTGATAACTGAGTCCAGCTGCTGCTAGAAGACCGTGCTAGAAAGTAACGCTTGTTTTTGTTGCCGATCAAAGATCTCGCATCAAATGGTTTAGATGTTTCTGTATTTGGCTGAAGTCTTGACCATATTGGTCCTTTAGCTTGTCTATTCGGCCTTGGAGTTTGGAATTCGACCCTTGGTGGTTGCTTTTGACTACTAGAACTTAGAGTTTTTTCAGTTCTTGCATGACTCGACCCTTGGTGGTTGCTTTTGACTACTAGAACTTTGATGCATTCATGATTTCGTCCCAAGACTCGAGCATTCCGTCTCTCCCTGTAAGAGTGGGGATCAAGGCATCACTATGGACGTTCTTACATAATGCTCCTCGCAGCATATCTTCGCTTACCCCTCTGATGTTAAGGCTCTCGTTAGTAAAACGAGTAATGAAGTCTTCAATAGACTAATTATTTCGCCTTGTAACATCTAGTATTTCTAAAGGATCCCGAGTATGTAATCTTTGTTGACTAAAATGCTGAGAGAATTTTGCTACAAAGTCTTTCCAACTTGTAATCTTTCCACATGGCAATTTCTCAAACCATTCCCGTGCTGCCCCGGTGAATGTTAGTGCAAACATGTGGCACCAATATGGAAGAGTCCAACCACTGACTCCTCCAGCTGCTTCAAACCTTAACAGATGATCGCTAGGATCAGTCATTCCATTATATGTTCCAACGGATGTTGGAATATTTGCATTAATCTGGAATGGAGCTGTCGCGATGCTTGAAATAAATTTGAGTTTTCTGCGAAATTTCGGGCGATATGGTTTGGAAAAATCATACTCAGCATTACTGTGATACTCCGCATGGCGGACAGCTGGCCGCGGATAGCTAGTCCCTCTGTACGAGGGGAGGTGACTATTCCCGCTGTAGAAACTACCTTCCGGATGATACGTTGAGTCATATCCGTCCATTTCATCCTCGTAAGATGGTACCCGCATATCTATGCGAGGACAAGGACGTAACCTCCGGATCTCACCCATATTCTGTTCCGGTGGCTGACTGTACTGAATATGGCTTCCCCTTATGGGAGTAGAGATAGATCTCCTGGGAGGTTCATCGTATGTCAGGGTACGGCAATGGAAACGCTCATTCCGGACCCAACGCTCATACTCAGCTTTCAAACTATCTTGTTGAACACGAAGCCATTCGTCTGGAGACAAAAGTCCTTCGGTTCTAAAGCTATGATGGTGAGCTCTTCTTGGGTTAGAATCACTAGAATCTTCTTCCAAACCTAACTCCGACTGAGTTCGGTGGATTTCTCTTGTAACTCGTTCTAGATTCTTCAAGTTAGAACCTCCTGGGGCTGTGACATGACCCAGGTCAGTAGTTGGTGTAACAACATTCCAGCATCTACTGGAGTAGTATCTGCTAATGGAGTGAAATGTTCTCGAGCCGCTGAATCACCTAAGAAAAAACCTCCAGGGTTCACAGCATCAGTTCGTGGAGTAGATTTTGAGATTCTAGCAAAAATGGATGTTGCTCCGTCACGTGATTCAATATTGAGATCTCGTGGAGGTTGCGATTGGTTCTCCGTAGGCCCTCTAGGTAATTGATTCATATCATAAAGAGGACGGAAAAAAATTTTTGCTGTTCTAACAAAGACACGGATGGCGCCAATGAAGGAACAAGGATCTACTCCCCACTAATTAATCCTAGATCCGATGAGTCAACGGGGTAGGATACGGTTAACTGCCAATACGATATGAACTCAATTGCCCAAAGTCCAGTGACGAAGACCTGCAAAACAGACACTGTGAGCTCGTTACGGGAAGGACAAGAGGGGGGTCTTCCCGTAACCACCCTCTGGCGTGAGAATAAGTACAGTTCTGATAAAAGTAAAGTACTTAAGTAAACTGAGAGAGTACAGTGGGAGTGAATGACCACCTCATGATGATTGAGAGGGTATTTATAGCCGAAGGGTATAGGGAAGCGATTGGGCTAGCTGTCCCTTTAGAAGATGCTTTTATAACCGTCTGGACACGTGTCCTCATATGACAAGTTCCGCCAATACGTTGCATGTGCATGTATAACAACCTGGACACGTGCCTCTCTGATATTGGTTAGCGGGGTAATATTGGCCATGTGCACGGTTATAACGACCTTGTCAGGTGTCATTAGTTGATTGGCAAGTGATCACGTATTGCTCAAGAAAGCATCTTTGATAGATATTCTAGAAGGTAACTAGTTGATAACAGCTATTTCGGGGCATTGCCTCGTGGTCATTTACGCGGAAAGGTATTCCTTCTTGCGGATGACTTTGAGGGTGCCAGGATGCTTCTTCGTGTGCCATGAGGGTGTTTCTTCCTCAGATGATTTATGTGGATGGTTCATATGTCCCGCGGGTGCCTTATGAAGGACTTCTGATTGACCCACGGATATTCCATAAGGGTATTTGGGTCTTTTTGGTACCCTACCTCTATAAGTCCCCCCAGTCCAGTGTTTCTTCCGTGTGAAGTGTTTTATGCGGGTGAAATTTTGGACTTAATGTTGATTTGGGGATTTTTGACTTTGCAAGTTGGTGAGAAATATCTTTTGTTGTTGTGGATAATCATGAAAAAGGACAGGTTGACCACTCGCAGGCGCGTGTGCAGGTGCATGGACGTTATTGACGGCTGTTACTGTACCCTACTGTACAACTTTTTCCCTTTTTCGAATTCCCGCGTGTCGTGGCGATCTTTTATTGGACGGTTTTTTCTCTCTCTACTGTTCGCATCCCATCGCATTAATTGCAGTGGGTATAAATAGAGGGAGTTAACTTCTTTTTGAAGTTTTATCGCCTTTGAATTCTTAATACGAACTTGCTTTCTTTCTTCAATCTATCATTCAATCTTTCTTGAGATAACCTGATATTCTACCAAGTGTTTATGATGGCGTCTGCTCAATCTGAGGTTGATGAGATAGAAGTCTACTGGGATCAAGAGGAATACCAAAAACTTATTACGACTTATGGTATTCCACCAGAATGGGGACCGGAGTTCCCTTTTGCCGGCTCAATACGCAGACTATCCTGGGGCATTGCTCAAGAAAGCATCTTTGATAGATCTTCTAGAAGGTAACTAGTTGATAACAGCTGTCCCAGGGCATTGCCTCGTGGTCATTTACATGAAAGGATATTTCTTCTTGCGGATGACTTTTGAGGGTGCCAGGATGCTTCCGCATGTGCCATGAGGGTGTTTCTTCCTCAGATGATTTATGCAGATGGTTCATATGTCCCGCGGGTGCCTTATGAGGGACTTCTGATTGACTCGCGGGTATTCCTTAAGGGTATTTGGCTCTTTTTGGTACCCTACCTCTATAATAGCCTTCAATCAATTTCTGAGATTGAAGGGTATTGACTGGTCAATTGCTTTAAAACCCGATCAAGGGTAAAACAGACAACAAGTTTAACTTTTCGTTTTCTCATGCTTCTGGCCGGATTCAACGTTCGGTCCAGAAGAATTTTCTTCTCATAATTAAATTTTAAGGGTTCTGACCAAAACCCGACTCCAGACTCGAAGTTCAGATTCTGGTCAGACTCGACTCGTTTAAACATTAATATAACATAACTAGAGTTCTACCCATCCTTTTTGGATTGATTCCAGCAGTATTAAGTTCGTTTTCATTTATAGTTTCATATCACAAAGTTTCAGATCCTGATCATTAATCTCGTTGGACGCGTATTGGACTACTCGCTTAAATCATTAGTTCGTTGTCGAATTTAGTAATCACTTGCCGTCCGTCTAAGGTGAGTTTTATCATTCCTCTATTTTACTCAATTTTTCACAATGTTTTGAGGACATATGCGTATATCATACTATATATATATATACATAACTATATATACATATCCAAAAATAGTAAACGTGTAATTGTTTGTGATAAATCAAATCTACTTGTTATGTGCTTATGTGTTATTGTATTGATTCGCTTGACATATCCCCTTGGAGATGGTTCTCATTCTCATTGACCACCGCCAGATTCGCTTGGCAACGGTCTTATTCTCATTTAATGCTCATAGTTGATTTACTAGCGCCCGATTCGCTTGGCAATGGTTTAGTCGACAACTTATTTGCTTATGGTTTGATTTCATTACCGCATTTATTACGTTTTGCTTATTTATCATATTAACATTATTTTGATGTCAAAACTTGGTGGTAAACTCACTCAACATATTCGTTGACAAAAACTCTATTTTCTACGCATATGCAGGTTTCCTGAAGATTGAAGTTGGACACGTAGACAATACCTTTTGATATAATCAATATAATCGTTATATGAACTCATATTTGTGTATTTGGATTGTTTTGTATATTTGGATAATGTGTGCAATATTTGTAAATAATTAATTAGATATTGTCACATTTTATATATGATAGTATCTTCGAGCTGTGAGCCATCGGATCACGCCCCGGCATTTCCGCCTTAGGTTGGGGTGGGACAAATTGATATCAGAGCTGAAGGTTTAAGATAGGTTGTTAGTGGTGCAATAGTAACATGCTTAGGTGCCCCATACGTGCTTATTTGTTTACATGATGTGTTCTATTTGATTGTTTACAGCTTACGTATTTGCCTTGCTAGATTGGGTACTTATTTTACTATTTAATTAATTATTTATTTTATTTGTCATGCACACACAACTCTGAAGCTATGCTTCACTCCCAAAATATTTTATTACTCCGAGACTATGTCTCATTTTCAAAAAAATTTTATAACTCTGAGGCTACGCCTCAAAATATTTCTATTTAATTTTATTAAATTGCCTTTTATTGTCAGAAATTTTCTTGAGAATTTCCTAGCTTTGTATTTGCTTTTTATCGCTTAGAACTAGGGCGTGTGACAAGATTCCACGCCATTGTGGGAATTGTTATGCGACCAACACTTTAAGCATTTAACGTAACCGGCTAAACGGTTACACCCTTTATTGTGTTTTATTATTTTTAAAATGTCTAGTCGGGTGTAAAAACCCATGGGAAGCCATGGACACGCCAACTGTACATTTGCACAATTTGTTATATTTGCGATATTTTGTTGGAACATTATCATCCGTGGTGATACATGAGATGTTTCAACTACTCGTCCTTGAGTTCGTTTAATCGTTATTTAGTTTGGGCGGTCAAATTGTCATGTAATGCTCATGGGAGGCCAACTAACACATTTGTTTTGGTTTTGGTATGCTAATAAGTTGGGGAAACAAAATGTCATGGAAAGCTTTTGGGAAACCCAACACCTCGAAGAACATTCGTTAATTTTTTTTATTTGTTTGACTTTTATACGAACTAATTTATGATTTGTTTAACTATTCAATTATTCTATTATTCTATTATTAAACTATTTAATTCCTTATTTACTAAATCATTTTTTAATCAAGATCTATTGATTCGATCTACTCATACACTCAAAACATTTTTATTCTCCTGATCAGATACAAATCATTCATTCATCAAGGCTCAGTTATCACGAGCCAACCAAAACAATTTACACTCTATTATTGAAATTGGTTTTCATCTATTCATCTTATCGCGTTATTATAATATCAATACCTCAAGTGATTTAAATAATATAACACAATTTAATACTCATGATATCATATACATAAACCATTAAACATATTTCAAGCATTCAACCTCAAATTCTAATTCGTTAAAAACATATTAAACTTTGATAAAACTTTTCTCTCATCAAGTCAACTTATCGATTATCGATTTAGATTTCTAACTTATCCTTAAGTTATAAATAAACATCAACATAACATATCTAAGTTTTTTTTTACACAATAACTCATATGAAATCTACACAACTATCCAATTTTCTCATTAAGTCACATCTTTATTAATCATAGAATGTATTCTCAACATTAAACCACATCAATCATTTATTTTTCTATAACCGACTCATGGCCACATGTGTGACACCCGGTAATTTTTCACACTCTAATGTATATATTTGATTTAAATTACGTATTATTTATATAATTTATATGAGGTATAAACCATAGTATGCTTGAAATGTGAACGAGAACAGTCGTTATGCCTATAGGATCGTATAAAGAGCCGATGAGAACGGCCATATGATAAAGACAGCCCAGTAATAGTCAGAGGTGACAAACATATCAAGCTAAATATATATACCTATGATCCAATATAAGGGGTAATGGTAAGACCATGCCCAGTAATGTTCTAATACCCTAATTAGGACCAAAACGCCATAAACGTTTAAATAATGGAATATAGTCGCCGAACCGGCCAAATCAATGATACATTATACAGTGAGACGACCAAGATATGAAACAATGAAGGAATTAAAGGTATACTAGTCAAAATAATATGAAGTTAATAATTTAAACAATCCATAAAGGATTACAATATGGAGCATTATTTAACCAAATATAACTCCGGGCTAAATTTAAATATACATCATACCGGGAACCAAAATAAATACGGGTTCCATATCATCTATAATATACCCAAAGTTCAAACAGAAGAGTGGAAAAACTCTGCGTGACATTGGGAAACCCGTGGGAAGAATCCTTGCGAAAAACCCTAAAAACCAAAAATCCTTTTCAAAGACCCTGTGCTCAAAGACCCTGTGCTCAAAGACCTGCGGGAAGACCCTGCGGGAAGACCTGCGGGAAGACCCTGCGGGAAGACCCTGCGGGAAGACCTGCGGGAAGACCTGCGGAAGACCCTGCGGGAAGGCCCTGCGGAAGACCCTGCGGGAAGACCTGCGGGAAGACCTGCGGGAAGAGAATACTTCCGCCCAAAATGAGCCAGTCTGCTTCTGGAAGATCTTATCTTTTACCTGCCAAGGTATGGGCACAATATTGAAAGTACTGCAAGATCAAGCAAAATCTTCCTAACCATTCCCTATGGCCGCCTACCCCCATTCCATCAAATAAACAACAATAAAAACCATGCTTTGACTAACTATTTCACTTTATGGTGTAAGATTTGACACCCTTAAATCAAGGGATTGTAATCTTTTGGATCCCCCAAATCAAGGGATGTGTTCCCTTGGGTTTGCCTATAAATAAGACCAATTATTTTGATGAAAAACACCGCACACAAACTCATACAAACCCTTAAACACACTCCAAATTTCTCTCTTTTCATGGCTGAAGAACAGCAGCAGCGCAACACCAAGCAACCGCCTCTTTGCAACCCAATTTCTCTATAATTCTGCCCTGAACCTTCTGAACCCTATATATCGTTGGAAAGCTAGAAGAAATCCTTAAACCGTAGTGGAAAGCCTTGAACGGATCTCTGCCCGGAAAACCTCGGTAAGAAGCTTTGAACCTTCGAAGGTCACTGCTGGGAAACTGCATTTTCCAGCAGTACCCGCCTCTCTTCTTTTGTTCATATCTCACAAACTACTTGGTATTTTTCGGTGATTCTTGTTTATAAATCCAAGGAAACTCGTAAGGATCACGAACCATCTTTCTAATATCCATTTCCGGCTTAATTTCAGCACTTGGTAAGCCTAAAAGTCTAATTGTTCTTCATAAAATACTTGCTGGAAAATGATTCTTTTCTGTCCAGCCAACACACACTCGTTTCCTTTGATTTTAACACTTGTGTTCATGTTTAATAAACATATTCTAGAGCCTACACTACAAGACCATCATCCAAGAGCCTAAACACGCTCAAGAACGTCTCGAAAAACCGACATTTCCAAGGTAATAAAATCATATTATGTTTAATAGAAAAACATGGATTAAGCCTAAGATACATATATTTAATGAGGTGATAAATCATGAATATAAACTTGAAGTGTGACATATAAGTAAGGATAAATCATGTTAAGTAAAAGATATAAAGGATTTAAAGGGGTGTTTAAGGAAGGTTAAGGTAAAAATGATCTTCAGTAGTAAAACCCATTTATAAATAAACAAGATGATCTAAATGTAAAAATGGAATTTTGGTTATGTTAAACTTTACAAAGGATATAACTAACGTATTAAAAACCGTATCGGGTTTGTCATAAAAGTAAAAATAATAATAGTAATAATAATAGTAATAATAATAATAATGATAAAATATGAGTACTAGTAAGATATATATAATATATGCTTATAAGATTTAAAAAGGATATTAATAATACTTATAATATATACATAACAAAATAAGTATACAAGTCATACACATATATTCCTATATATGTGCAATAAATATAAAATACGGGTTTTTGTGATGGACATTGCGAGTAACTGGAAGGGTGGAGGTGCCGGTAGTCGGGACGTCCTGTCTAGGCTGGTAACTGAATATATCATAGATGGGCCCGTTACCTACCTGGGGACTAACGATGAGAGCTCCAAAACCTATTAGGCCAAAGCATGTCACGAACGTCATGATTACCGACTAATAATTTGTATCGAGCATTCCCTAATGCTCGGAGGATATATATATAAAGAGAATATAACGGGCATATATATAACAAGTATAAGACGTTGTCTAACGTCCATATCGCTAAGGTATAAAAATACATATATACCGTCACCTCATAAGTATGTATCGGGCTAAGTATTAATAGTAGTATAAGTATTATGTACTGAAGAATGTACGTATACGATATAATACAGGAAACTCACCAAGTATAACGGAACATTATTCCTCGATTTAAGGTGAGTCTCACAGCCCCTATTTTCACTATTTTCACTATGTTTTAAACTGTTTTCGGGGCGAGGGACACGTGTGTAAATATGTTTTTATCATGGTGTATATCTTGATTTACAATGTGCGTGTACATGAGATATTTGGCGCGCTCATGGTACATAAAGTCCCCGGTATATATTGTAACCATAAACTATAGGCAACTATAGCCGAGGAACTCTACGGGTAGTACTACTGGTCTGACCAACCCACTCGTAAGTGGTCGCGCCACTTTATAAGACGGGTGCTTAGTTTTCCGATTTATTTATTCCCTCGTGGACTCGTGGGATGTTATGTGGGGCTTTATGGTGTATATATATAGTCAAGGAATGGTTACGAACTCATGTATTCACGTTACACTGCAAGTCATGGATACTGCATTCATGACGTTATGAGAATTATATTAGAAAGCATTTTATCGAGTCACAAAACTTGTGAACTCACTCAGTTTATACTGATTAAATTATTTTACGTGTCTTTCAGGTATTTAGCCACGTGGAGAGGTCACGGTGTCTCACTACGGTTTTATGTTTAACTATGGAAATTTCATGTATGAGGATTTTATATTTTGGAGTTTTCACGGTTATATCTCCCTTCGGCAGGACATAACTGTGAAATCTCAATATGTTATATGTAAACCTTTTTATGGATATTTTTGTAAAACTTATATTATGAATGAAATCCTCATGTATTTAATCATATAGTTGTTGCTTAATCGCGCTCTCGAAAAACCTTTCATGAGTCGCACACCGGTTGTTTCCGCCTATGGACCAGGTGTGACAGACTGGTATCAGAGCCAAGGTTATAGCGAACTAGGATTCAACCATGAGTCTAGACTATAACCCCTTAGATTCCCTCGTGAAAACGTTTTTCATGCATGACATATTTTCAAAACTTGCATTACACGAGAGTGCACGTGTCTTCACGACACCTTTATCGCAACTAATGGTCTAGTATAGGAATGACCAAAATAAGGGATAGGAAAAACATAAAGCGATATTATCACTAATTAAACCTTAATCCTTTCAGCGATGGCCTTCCCGAACAATGGCCTAGCCATCACTGACTCGAACTCCGGCTCTAACTCTGACACTGATAGCAGCAGTGTCCATATGAGCGACGTTGTTCCAATTCCTGATGATCCTATAGAGATCTCCGATGACGAGCCTACCGAGGTAATCAGGCTCGATGAGGACGACAAGGTAACTTATGACAACGACGACCTTGAGGAGATGGAGGAGCTGGCTGCAGTGCCCTCCGAGGAGATACGAGCCGCCGGGCTGAAAAGGTATGCCATGGACTCCGACGACGAGGTGCCCCGGACTATACATGAGGTAGGCGAGTCCTCACGCCCCCAAGGGCGCGCTACCTCCGATGATACAGAGGTCCCCATACCACCGACCGCAGCAGCCGCCGAGGCTGAGAGAAAGGCCCTTGAGGAATGGCTCATGGATTGGGAGCAGAGGGTCGAGGTGTTTATTGAGAGCGTGAAAGGCAAGGCCTGTGAGACCAGTCTCCGCCTTGATAATCACTATGACTTGATCTCCGATGCAAGGATGAGGATACTGAAGTTGGAGCATATGGTAGGGGATGCATTGCACTTAGCTGATGTGGGAGCGAGGCGGGCCGCTGCCGCCGAACAAAGAGTGATGAGATTGGAAAATGAGGTTAAGACGATTCAAGCCTTTTTGGGAGACGTGTTTCCACCACCGCCACCACCGATGCCATGAAGCGACTATAGACTAGTATTAGCGGGTAGTAATCATATGTATGGGAAGTAATATATTACGGGCTACGACCCGATCTTTTGGCAAAACGCTTGTATGTTGTAGGAGTTTGTAGTAGACTTAAACATAAACTTATGTAATCAAATCTTTTGATGTAATGAAGTTATGTTTATGATATATGAGTATGAGTATACGATGTGGTATAATGAGATGTAATAATAAAATCTATGTATGCGAGTATATGATTGATAAGTATGACTATAAGCAAATATATGGGTGTGAATGTAATAAGTATCGAACCCTACAACTACTTACATACAAGCGTGATGCCAATACTAACCGATCCTTCTTATTCTCAACTTGAAGGAAAATGCCAAGGAGAAGGAACGACAGTTTACCTAATACACCTGCGCAATTACAAGAAGTCATAGCGCAAGCGATAGCCGCCTACGAAGCCAGTAGGGGCGACTCAAGTCAAGAACGAACGAATTCCGCAAACACTGAAAATGTAGTTCCAGAGACTGGCGGTGAGGAACGAGGATGTTCCTACAAAACTTTCATGACATGCAAACCGTGGTCCTTTAAGGGAACGGAAGGAGCCATAGGAGTTATCCGTTGGATCGAGAAGACAGAATCTGTGATAGCAATCAGTGGATGCACAGAAAAACAGAAAGTGTTGTACGTGACATGTATGTTTCAAGATGAAGCCCTATCGTGGTGGAATTTACAAGTACAAACCCTAGGCCGAGACATGGCCTATGGTAAGACCTGGAAAGAGTTAAAGGAGATGATGGAAAAGAAATATTGCCCAAGGACTGAGATGCAGAAGTTGGAAAATGAGTTCTGGACGCTCACCATGAAGGGAGCCGACATCACAGCATATAACACGCGATTTCACGAGCTATGCCGAATAGTTCCTCATATGGCCACCACTGAAGAAAAGAGAGTTGAAAGGTACATCTGGGGATTAGCAACAGTTATCAGGGGACCAATCACGGCCACTAGGCCTGCGACCATGGCCGAGGCTGTTGAACTAGGTCTGAGTCTGACAGAAGATGCAGTACGAGCTGGCACCCTAGGAAAGCCAACTCAGAAGGAAGCAAGCCAACCATTCTCCCAACACAGCAACAGCCGCCATAACAATCACAAGAGGAGCTGGGCCTCTCGTAATCAAGGGTCAAGTTCCAAAGAACCCCCTGTCAAGAAACAAGAAACTGTGAAAGTGTATGCCGCCCAGACCACGGATCAACCACGGAAGACGTATAGCGGGTCAAACCCGTGGTGTGACAAATGCAAGTATTATCATGTTGGTGACTGCTCAAGTATTGTGTGTAAGCATTGTCACAAGAGAGGGCATGTGGAAGCTAAGTGTAGAATTAAGAATGGTGCAGTAGTTGTGAAGCAAGAACCGGGGAAAACGACACCACGAGCTTGTTATGGGTGCGGAAATACGGGTCATTTTATCAAGGACTGTCCGCAGATGAAGAATACAGCTCAAGCTAGGGCTTTTGTTATCGGGGCGGGTGAAGCTAAGGAAGACCCAAATGTCGTCACTGGTACGTTCCTACTTAACAACCACTATGCGTCTGTGTTATTTGATACTGGTGCGGATTTAAGTTTTATATCCACTGAATTTAAAGACCTACTTGGTTTAGCACCTAGTAAATTAGCAACGCCCTATGCTATAGAATTATCTAATGGCAAACAGTTACGATCAGACGATATAGTGGAAAGTTGCGTACTAGTGATGGGAGAATACGAATTTAACGTAGATTTGTTGCCGATAGATTTAGGAAATTTTGATGTCGTTATAGGCATGGATTGGTTAGCAAAGAACCATGCTGAAATTATTTGTTATGACAAGCAAATCCGCGTACCCTTGGCAAGTGGTGAAACGCTGACTATTCAAGGGGAAAGACGTGGCACTGTGATGAAGTTAATTTCGTGTATGAAAGCACGAAAGTGCTTGCGAAAGAAGTGTCAAGCTTTCTTAGCCCACGTGGTGGAGAAGAAGGATGAAGAAAGGAAGATAGGAAGTATACCTATAGTGAGAGATTTCCCCGAAGTCTTTCCAGAAGATCTACCAGGGTTACCACCTCAAAGACAAGTGGAGTTTCGAATCGATCTAGTACCAGGAGCTGCACCAGTAGCGCGAGCACCTTATCGATTAGCTCCCTCGGAAATGCGAGAACTATCGAATCAATTACAGGAGCTACTAGACAAGGGTTTCATACGCCCGAGCTACTCACCTTGGGGAGCCCCGGTACTATTTGTCAAGAAGAAAGACGGTTCGTTCCGTATGTGTATTGATTACAGGGAACTTAACAAACTGACCATCAAAAATCGGTACCCTTTACCGAGGATTGATGATTTGTTTGACCAATTACAGGGATCTAGTTTCTATTCCAAGATAGATCTACGATCCGGGTACCATCAGCTGAAGATACACGAGGATGATGTACCAAAGACTGCGTTTCGAACGAGGTATGGTCATTATGAATTTCTAGTCATGCCTTTTGGGCTAACGAACGCACCTGCCATGTTCATGGACTTAATGAACCGAGTGTGCAAACCTTACCTAGACAAGTTCGTGATAGTGTTTATAGATGACATATTAATTTATTCCCGAACGGAAGAGGAGCACGAGCAACACCTTCGATTGATTTTAGAATTGTTGAGAAAGGAGAAGTTGTATGCAAAGTTTTCAAAGTGTGATTTTTGGCTAAGAGAAGTACACTTTTTAGGCCATGTCGTCAATAAGAAGGGAATTCATGTTGACCCTTCAAAAGTAGAGGCCATTAAAAACTGGGAAGTGCCGAAGACGCCGACGGAAATACGACAATTTTTAGGTCTGGCAGGCTACTATCGACGGTTTATTGAAAATTTCTCAAAGATAGCACAACCCCTTACTGCGCTCACACAGAAAGATAAGTCGTTTAATTGGGGAGATAAACAAGAAAAGGCGTTCCTGTTGCTAAAACAGAAACTTTGCAGTGCACCTATTCTAGCCTTACCAGAAGGGATGGATGACTTCGTAGTTTATTGCGATGCTTCGCATCAAGGACTTGGTTGTGTCCTTATGCAAAGAAATCAAGTCATCGCGTATGCGTCACGACAACTCAAAGTGCACGAGAAAAATTACACCACTCACGATTTGGAATTGGGCGCAGTGGTGTTTGCACTTAAGATATGGCGTCATTACTTATACGGCACCCATTGCACAATCTACACCGATCATAAAAGCCTACAACATATATTTGATCAAAAAGAATTAAACATGAGGCAACGACGGTGGGTTGAATTATTGAATGATTATGATTGTGTAATCAAGTACCACCCTGGAAAGGCGAACGTTGTAGCAGACGCTTTAAGCAGGAAAGAAAGGGTGAAGACATCACGTGTTAAAGTCTTAGGGCTAACTATAAGTACGAACCTCACCACCCTTATCCACGAAGCCCAACGAGAAGCTTTGAAACCTGATAATATCAAAAACGAGGGTCTCCGTGGTATGGTTGACAACTTAGAATCCAAAGAAGACGGTACCCTGTACTTTGTCAACCGAATATGGGTTCCTCTCAAGGGAGGATTACGTGAAAGAATACTTGATGAAGCCCACAAGACGAAGTATTCCGTGCACCCCGGTGCAGATAAAATGTATAAAGATGTAAAGGGATACTATTGGTGGCCTAATCTTAAGGGTGATATAGCAAATTATGTGGGAAAATGTTTAACTTGCGCAAAAGTCAAGGCGGAATATCAGAAACCATCCGGATTATTACAACAGCCCGAGATTCCCATGTGGAAATGGGAACAAATCTCGATGGATTTCATTACGAAGTTACCTAGGACTCCAGGAGGTTATGACACCATATGGGTGATAGTCGACCGGCTAACCAAATCCGCGCATTTCTTAGCTATCAAAGAAACGGATAAGATGGAGCGGTTAGCTAGACTATATATAAAAGAGATCGTGTCAAGACATGGAGTCCCAGTCTCGATTATTTCTGACCGCGACAGTCGATTTACGTCTCATTTTTGGAAGTCGTTACAAAAAGCTTTGGGCACGCGATTAGATATGAGTACCGCCTACCATCCCCAGACTGACGGCCAAAGCGAACGAACTATACAAACATCGGAGGATATGCTAAGAGCGTGTGCAATTGATTTTGGTGGTAGCTGGGATATTCACCTTCCTTTGGTGGAATTTTCATATAATAATAGCTACCACACGAGCATAAAGGCTGCACCGTTCGAAGCTTTGTATGGTCGTAAGTGTAGGTCGCCCTTGTGCTGGGCGGAAATTGGCGACAGACAAATGACAGGTCCCGAACTAATTCAAGAAACAACTGACAAGATATTTCAAATAAAAGAACGACTGAAAACGGCCTGCGATCGACAGAAAAGTTATGCGGATGTGAGACGCAAGCCTTTGGAATTCCAAGTGGGAGATAAAGTTCTTTTAAAGGTCTCGCCATGGAAAGGAGTTCCGAGGTTTGGAAAGCGGGGCAAGCTCAGCCCAAGATATACCGGACCATTTGAGATCCTGGAAAGGATAGGTCCCGTGGCCTATAAGTTGAAGCTACCGGAAGAACTTAACGGGGTATATGACACATTCCATGTGTCGAACCTTAAAAAGTGTCTATCCGATGAATCTTTAATTATACCTTTAGATGAAGTACATATTGACGATCGGTTACACTTTATTGAAGAACCGATAGCTGTTACCGACTGGAAAGAACAAAAACTACGAAGAAGTCGGATTAAATTAGTAAAGGTCCAATGGAAATCTAAAAGAGGACCCGAGTTTACCTGGGAAAGAGAAGATCAAATTCGAAAGAAGTACCCACACCTTTTCCCGGACCCAACTATAACGGATAACTAACAACAAATTTCGGGACGAAATTCTTCCAACAGGGGGAGAATGTGACACCCGGTAATTTTTCACACTCTAATGTATATATTTGATTTAAATTACGTATTATTTATATAATTTATATGAGGTATAAACCATAGTATGCTTGAAATGTGAACGAGAACAGTCGTTATGCCTATAGGATCGTATAAAGAGCCGATGAGAACGGCCATATGATAAAGACAGCCCAGTAATAGTCAGAGGTGACAAACATATCAAGCTAAATATATATACCTATGATCCAATATAAGAGGTAATGGTAAGACCATGCCCAGTAATGTTCTAATACCCTAATTAGGACCAAAACGCCATAAACGTTTAAATAATGGAATATAGTCGCCGAACCGGCCAAATCAATGATACATTATACAGTGAGACGACCAAGATATGAAACTATGAAGGAATTAAAGGTATACTAGTCAAAATAATATGAAGTTAATAATTTAAACAATCCATAAAGGATTACAATATGGAGCATTATTTAACCAAATATAACTCCGGGCTAAATTTAAATATACATCATACCGGGAACCAAAATAAATACGGGTTCCATATCATCTATAATATACCCAAAGTTCAAACAGAAGAGTGGAAAAACTCTGCGTGACATTGGGAAACCCGTGGGAAGAATCCTTGCGAAAAACCCTAAAAACCAAAAATCCTTTTCAAAGACCCTGTGCTCAAAGACCTGCGGGAAGACCTGCGGGAAGACCCTGCGGGAAGACCCTGCGGGAAGACTCTGCGGGAAGACCTGCGGGAAGACCTGCGGGAAGACCTGCGGGAAGACCCTGCGGGAAGACTCTGCGGGAAGACCCTGCGGGAAGGCCCTGCGGAAGACCCTGCGGGAAGACCCTGCGGGAAGACCTGCGGGAAGACCCTGCGGGAAGACCTGCGGGAAGAGAATACTTCCGCCCAAAATGAGCCAGTCTGCTTCTGGAAGATCTTATCTTTTACCTGCCAAGGTATGGGCACAATATTGAAAGTACTGCAAGATCAAGCAAAATCTTCCTAACCATTCCCTATGGCCGCCTACCCCCATTCCATCAAATAAACAACAATAAAAACCATGCTTTGACTAACTATTTCACTTTATGGTGTAAGATTTGACACCCTTAAATCAAGGGATTGTAATCTTTTGGATCCCCCAAATCAAGGGATGTGTTCCCTTGGGTTTGCCTATAAATAAGACCAATTATTTTGATGAAAAACACCACACACAAACTCATACAAACCCTTAAACACACTCCAAATTTCTCTCTTTTCATGGCTGAAGAACAGCAGCAGCGCAACACCAAGCAACCGCCTCTTTGCAACCCAATTTCTCTATAATTCTGCCCTGAACCTTCTAAGCCCTATATATCGTTGGAAAGCTAGAAGAAATCCTTAAACCGTAGTGGAAAGCCTTGAACGGATCTCTGCCCGGAAAACCTCGGTAAGAAGCTTTGAACCTTCGAAGGTCACTGCTGGGAAACTGCATTTTCCAGCAGTACCCGCCTCTCTTCTTTTGTTCATATCTCACAAACTACTTGGTATTTTTCGGTGATTCTTGTTTAGAAATCCAAGGAAACTCGTAAGGATCACGAACCATCTTTCTAATATCCATTTCCGGCTTAATTTCAGCACTTGGTAAGCCTAAAAGTCTAATTGTTCTTCATAAAATACTTGCTGGAAAATGATTCTTTTCTGTCCAGCCAACACACACTCGTTTCCTTTGATTTTAACACTTGTGTTCATGTTTAATAAACATATTCTAGAGCCTACACTACAAGACCATCATCCAAGAGCCTAAACACGCTCAAGAACGTCTCGAAAAACCGACATTTCCAAGGTAATAAAATCATATTATGTTTAATAGAAAAACATGGATTAAGCCTAAGATACATATATTTAATGAGGTGATAAATCATGAATATAAACTTGAAGTGTGACATATAAGTAAGGATAAATCATGTTAAGTAAAAGATATAAAGGATTTAAAGGGGTGTTTAAGGAAGGTTAAGGTAAAAATGATCTTCAGTAGTAAAACCCATTTATAAATAAACAAGATGATCTAAATGTAAAAATGGAATTTTGGTTATGTTAAACTTTACAAAGGATATAACTAACGTATTAAAAACCGTATCGGGTTTGTCATAAAAGTAAAAATAATAATAGTAATAATAATAGTAATAATAATAATAATAATGATAAAATATGAGTACTAGTAAGATATATATAATATATGCTTATAAGATTTAAAAAGGATATTAATAATACTTATAATATATACATAACAAAATAAGTATACAAGTCATACACATATATTCCTATATATGTGCAATAAATATAAAATACGGGTTTTTGTGATGGACATTGCGAGTAACTGGAAGGGTGGAGGTGCCGGTAGTCGGGACGTCCTGTCTAGGCTGGTAACTGAATATATCATAGATGGGCCCGTTACCTACCTGGGGACTAACGATGAGAGCTCCAAAACCTATTAGGCCAAAGCATGTCACGAACATCATGATTACCGACTAATAATTTGTATCGAGCATTCCCTAATGCTCGGAGGATATATATATAAAGAGAATATAACGGGCATATATATAACAAGTATAAGACGTTGTCTAACGTCCATATCGCTAAGGTATAAAAATACATATATACCGTCACCTCATAAGTATGTATCGGGCTAAGTATTAATAGTAGTATAAGTATTATGTACTGAAGAATGTACGTATACGATATAATACAGGAAACTCACCAAGTATAACGGAACATTATTCCTCGATTTAAGGTGAGTCTCACAGCCCCTATTTTCACTATTTTCACTATGTTTTAAACTGTTTTCGGGGCGAGGGACACGTGTGTAAATATGTTTTTATCATGGTGTATATCTTGATTTACAATGTGCGTGTACATGAGATATTTGGCGCGCTCATGGTACATAAAGTCCCCGGTATATATTGTAACCATAAACTATAGGCAACTATAGCCGAGGAACTCTACGGGTAGTACTACTGGTCTGACCAACCCACTCGTAAGTGGTCGCGCCACTTTATAAGACGGGTGCTTAGTTTTCCGATTTATTTATTCCCTCGTGGACTCGTGGGATGTTATGTGGGGCTTTATGGTGTATATATATAGTCAAGGAATGGTTACGAACTCATGTATTCATGTTACACTGCAAGTCATGGATACTGCATTCATGACGTTATGAGAATTATATTAGAAAGCATTTTATCGAGTCACAAAACTTGTGAACTCACTCAGTTTATACTGATTAAATTATTTTACGTGTCTTTCAGGTATTTAGCCACGTGGAGAGGTCACGGTGTCTCACTACGGTTTTATGTTTAACTATGGAAATTTCATGTATGAGGATTTTATATTTTGGAGTTTTCACGGTTATATCTCCCTTCGGCAGGACATAACTGTGAAATCTCAATATGTTATATGTAAACCTTTTTATGGATATTTTTGTAAAACTTATATTATGAATGAAATCCTCATGTATTTAATCATATAGTTGTTGCTTAATCGCGCTCTCGAAAAACCTTTCATGAGTCGCACACCGGTTGTTTCCGCCTATGGACCGGGTGTGACAACATGTTTAGTCAAGGAGATAGCTCCTGCGATCTCTAATATATAAACTCAAATTCCAAAACATTAATACAATCAATTCAAGCTTGTTCCTTAATTCATTCAATAATAAACTCAATTCATTTACCCATACTCATTCTCATAACGACAACAATAACAAACGCAAGCCTAAACATCAACTATATGCTGATAAACAAATTAACAATTAATCTCAACAAAATCATAGCGTCTCAAACAAGAAACTTTACTTCAAATTCACTCGTTATGCTTCACTTTCCATTATTACCATTCAGTTTAATCCTCATATCATTTTGTACCCAATGTGATCGTTCGGTTATCTCATTAAATACTTGCCACGTACCACAAGACGTTCCACAACGATATGTGTCGCCAAATTCTAAAACACATGCTACGACGTTTGCTCAAATTTTATACCTTACTGTCTATAATTGCTACAACTATGGAAATCCTAATCACCTACGTCATGTGCATTCTCGATTCAAGCATGTTCAACAAGCTAAAAATTTCCAAACTTTATTTTGTTTATTTAGTTGAGCCATTCAACTTGTCATGGAAAGCTCATGGGAGGTCAACTCGTTTGGTATGCTTGGTTATTTTCTTTTTGGAAAATTTTATAAAACATTATTTACTTAAATGCTTCAAACTCATACATATTATTTTAAATCCCGACTCGTCCTCGAGTCTTCACTAGTACTAATACATATACATATACGCATCCCCATTATTTCATATCAACTCATTCCCACAACTTACCCATCATTTCATTAAAATTTCACCCTTGGTTCTCGTAATATGTCTTCCCTAGGAAATTATCGTAATCAACGCCATTCACCTACTTCTCGTGATTGCTGTTCGACTACTAGAATCACCAAAGAGTGTTGCTGTATGCTATTAATCAACCAACCGCCAATCTCGACAAAACTAAAATAAGCCGAACAAGAAGTCTTATACTAACTCATATCCATTAAAATATTATTTAAATTGTATTTTCTTATTTATATCCATATCCTCAAACTATAAATTTCTAAGTACATTTAAATCCTTATCCTCAACTTTAAACTATAAATATTTATTATCTCTTGTTTTCCTCAATATCATGATGGTTTTCACAACTTATTTTCCACTTTACAAATCTTCATTATTAAAATTCAATTATTGTAAATTTTATTATTAAACTAAATTATGTATTCTCTAAATTTAATTTCCATTTCTAAAAAATCCATTAATCTAACTTTTATTATTAAATTGACTTTTTGATTGAACCTTCATCGTAAATATTTCAACTCTCTACTTTGGTTTTTTTTGGAAAATTTTGAACGTTTTAAATGATAGATTTGTAGTTGTCAGAATAGTCATGGTGGTTCATGCATTTCTAACCTCGCATTTATCTCAATATATTATATGCTTCACTTTAATTTAAAATTTATTATTTACTCAAATTTCCATTATTGGTAATTCAAATTACTTACTCCCGAATATTTATAACGATTTTGTGAAAAAGGAAAAATCCATGAATTCCCAATATAATTAATTTATCAATTATCTACCTTATATTTTATATAATTTTAAAGGTTTAATTTGAATAGGACTATCTCGCTGATTTGGGAATATCCGCTTTTCAGTTTAATCTATTAACAATTTAACTCAAATACGTATATTTTCGCATTATAATTAATATTTAAATTATTAATTACTAACTATTATAATATTATAGAACATCTTAAAAGAATTAATCTAATCTCAAAATCACCAACTTGAAAAGCTATAAATTTATAATTAATTCCTCTTTAAATCTCATAAATTCTCAACTAACCGAACTCGACACACCAAAATCTTCGTTTAAACTTATACTCTCGATCTTAAGAAATGTTATAAATTAAACCTTTGCGTAATTCATCCCTTTAATAAAATTCCTTTATTGAAGATTAATCAATTAGGATCTTGTATCTCCATCTCATTTCCTTTATTCTCGATTATCTTAAATAACACCAAAATCATCAAATCTATTTTCTTCAATTTACAAAATTTTACTTTTAAAAGCAAAAGAGGTTTTCGAAATCTTACGGTTTTATTGATTCAACTATAACATTTATTAATTATCATTTGAAATTATATTTAAAATTACCAAGACAATTGTTTTCTCTTAAAAATTTTATTTCAAAATGTTTGTTTCTTACAAAATGATGATTTTAAATGTTTTATAACCCACATGATGGAACGAATTATGCGGACCATCCGACGATCAGACTAATTATGGTCCGGAACATAATTATTCAAAGTCCTCGCATGGAAATCATAATACGTATAATTATGTGTCATGATCTAGAACTTAAAGTAGCTTGGGTAATGGTACGAATGAAGAGATGATAAGGACATGGTGGATACGCCGCTGGTACATCCTATATATAAGTGCCCTTATCGGATTGTCATTTGAAGCGTTGCTTCGGTTATTGGAAGTTCTATGTTATGATATTTCCTTAAAAAGTTTAAATAGTTTTCAAAACGATAATTTTTTGTTTTCCTTAATTTCGGGATGAAATTCCCTAAAGCATGGGTGACTGTAACATCTCGGATTTTTC
This sequence comes from Bidens hawaiensis, assembly GCF_021521415.1. Classification (NCBI taxonomy): domain Eukaryota; kingdom Viridiplantae; phylum Streptophyta; class Magnoliopsida; order Asterales; family Asteraceae; genus Bidens; species Bidens hawaiensis. Next base: position 66,740 of record NW_027505897.1, on the reverse strand, counting down.
AAACCCGTATTCGTTAACATTTAACCCAACTCGGAAATATTTTAGTTCCTCAATATTAATCAAAATCAAATATTTATAAGTAAATAAGTATCTAATATTCATTTTTATACCCTTAAAGTTCTTAAAGTTATTTATTCTTGCTTTAAACTTTAAAATAGTCAATAATTGAACATTTCAGAAAGTTTAGGGACCATTATTGCCAAAAAAAACCAAAGTTCCTTCCTTGGCTAGCCGAAGCGCCGCGCGGGGAGACCCCCCACCCCCGTCGCGCGCAGCCTCCATACCACTGGTCAGATCGTTTAACTTTATTTCATTTCCTAGCTCATTTAAGGCATAAAATCGTTTATTTTAGGCATGTTTGAGTGAATTAAGGTCCAAGTAAACATCCTGTAACTAAACTACAAGTGCTAATTCGTTTCTTACTGCCCAAGACCAGATCTTTATGTATAAATCATTGATTATTTCCTTAAAACGTATTTACTTGCTTAAACGGGCCAAAAAGCCCATAATTATTTTGTGTTATGTATTCTTATATAAACAAGCCCTATTCATCTGCTGTAAACTTTAATCTAACCCTAAAGAACATCCCATAGCCATCACCTACATCTGTTCATCCTCCAACCCTTCGGTTTTTGCATCTTCGTTAAAGGTTCAAGACTTGTTCGTTGACTTTGCTTGCTTTAGGATCTTTGACTTCCGTTTCTCGTCAATCCTTTCACTTTCCGGGTAAGTTGTAAACTGTAGAATTGTTCATACACATTCCCTAGTCAATAGCCTTCAATCAATTTCTGAGATTGAAGGGTATTGACTGGTCAATTGCTTTAAAACCCGATCATGGGTAAAACAGTCAACAAGTTTGGCTTTTCGTTTTCTCATGCTTCTGGTCAGATTCAACGTTCGGTCCAGAAGACTTTTCTTCTCATAATTAAATTTTAAGGGTTCTGACCAAAACCCAACTCCCGACTCGAAGTTCAGATTCTGGTCAGACTCGACTCGTTTAAACATTAATATAACATAACTAGAGTTCTACCCATCCTTTTTGGATTGATTCCAGCAGTATTAAGTTGTTTTCATTTATAGTTTCATATCACAAAGTTTCAGATCCTGATCATTAATCTCGTTGGACGCGTATTGGACTACTCGCTTAAATCATTAGTTCGTTGTCGAATTTATTAATCACCTGCCGTACGTCTAAGGTGAGTTTTAACATTCCTCTATTTTACTCAATTTTTCACAATGTTTTGGGGACATATGTGTATATCATACTATATATATATACATAACTATATATACATATCCAAAAATAGCAAACGTGTAATTGTGTGTGATTAATCAAATCTACTTGTTATGTGCTTATGTGTTATTGTATTGATTCTCTTGACATATCCCCTTGGAGAGGGTTCTCATTCTCATTGACCACCGCCAGATTCGCTTGGCAACGGTCTTATTCTTATTATATGCTTATAGTTGATTTACCAGCACCCGATTTGCTTGGCAATGGTTTAGTCGACAACTTATTTGCTTATGGTTTGATTTCATTACCGCATTTTTTACGTTTTGCTTATTTATCATATTAACATTATTTTGGTGTCAAAACTTGGTGGTAAACTCACTCAACATATTCGTTGACAAAAACTCTATTTTCTACGCATATGCAGGTTGCCTGAAGATTGAAGTTGGACACGTAGACAAGACCTTAGGATATAATCAATATAATCGTTATATGAACTCATATTTGTGTATTTGGATTGTTTTTTATATTTGGATAATGTGTGTAATATTTGTAAATAATTAATTAGATATTGTCACATTTTATATATGATAGTATCTTCGAGCTGTGAGCAATTGGATCACGCCCCGGCATTTCCACCTTAGGTTGGGGTGTGAAAGCGGTATGCAGTAACTGAAAGGGGATCGTGCTTATTTTCCAAACTCTTGAAACCAAGGTTATTGAAATCTAAGGACAAGCAATGCGCATAGATCCCAATAAGATGCGGGACCTGGTTGCTTACTTGGAGAGTTCGGAAATGGCATGAAACTTATTAGGCCAAAATATACCACACCCAACGCCATGTGAATCACAACTTTAATGCTTTAACGTGACCATGTCCTCTTTGTGAAAGGAATATGGTTACACTCCTAAGAATGTCGCACAAGTCATGGTGGTTCATGCGACGTGCGACTCCGACCCTCAATGTTTTACAATGTGTTTTAACTGAAAGTTGATCAAGTCGTGGTGATACACGAATAACCAGCTTTCGGTTCAATTTGATTACACATTTTGATTTTCGTTTTATAATACGAGAATAGTCGAGTTTCAACTCGTTTTCTTTATTTAAATATTCATTTATTATTACGGTTTAAAATTGAAAATTTGAAAAGTCATGGTGATACATGAATAGTCGAGTTTCAATTCGATTATTTTATTTATATATTCATTTACTATTATGGTTTAGAATTGAAATTTCGAAAAGTCATGGTGACGCATGAATAATCGACTTCAATTCGTTTTCTTTATTTTGTATATATATTCATTTATTCTTATGGTTTGAATTGGAGATATGAAAAGTCATAGTGGTGCATGAATACTCGATTTACAATTCTTTTTCACTACTTATAGTAATTTTGATATATTTTTCATATGGTTATTCAAAAATATGTAAGATTATTATAGAAATGCAAAAAACTCATGATGGCCCATGAGCATTCTAATTTCGATTTCGAATTTTTTTTCATGCGATTTTATTTCTTTACTTATTTTATTTATTTATATTTTTGAAAGATTTATATAAATTGATTCAGATGTTTCTTTTGGTTGTTAATACAAATTTCATATTTACGTCCCATGTCACACAAATCATTCACGTTTTGTAGCATATTTTCTTGTTTTTCTCGACGTCGCCCTCGAAACTCAACTCACAAAATGACGACTCATATCATCACGCTATTGGCCGATGTGATCTTGACCATCAAGACCCATATTAACCATAATAGTAAATTCAAAAGTATGCCTGAACCAATCCAAACCCAACACAACTCCTGGACACTCAAACTTACCCCACAAAAAGACTTGCACAGGAACACACCCTTTGTGTATCATGTGTAAATCCTACCACTCTATTACCGTACAATGTCGAAATGTTCTAAATTGTGGTAGTTTCAGCCACCACCTCTTGCCAAGAACCTATATATACTCAACACCACCCATTTATTTCTACAACCTGTTACCCAACCATTTATCTCAACCATATGCCTTACCATATGATCATGGATATCCAAGATAAACACTTTGATTTTCTAAATATTATATCAAACCAAGTTATTTTGCAAGAACAAATATAAATATTATCCAAATGCTATAATTCATTGATCATCATAAACTTACAAAGCTTTTCTTTTAAATATGATGATATATACAAAACAGTTTTATTAAAGATTGCTTATAATAGAAACTAATATAATAGATACTAATATAATAGATTTCTCTAAATAAATAATTGAGTTGAATAATTACTGTTTATTTTATTTTATTTTATTTCAACATAAACTAATATATATAATTTCTTTAAAATAGTTCATGCAAAACATTTAAGTTAATTAATTAGTAAATTAATTAATTATGCTACTAGAATAAAAAAACGTTTAATCATAAATTTGTTTTAATCTTATTAGTTAAGCTTATGTTAATAAGTTATAATTATTTATTTATAAATAATTCTTCAACTAATAAATATCAAATGGTTTATATAAACTTTAATTCATTTTATTTAAATAATTTTAAATAAAAAAAATACCCAAGTTCTCAACTTGCCGTAGTTTTCGTTTCGTTTAGACTCGTTGTTAAAATCTAGCATATGTATTTATTTGTTTAGGATAATCCACCGTGATTCTCCGCTTCGTTTGTTCGACTCGTTCAAACTATCATTTCTCATTTTCGAGGTGAGTTTCTCACACCCTCTTTTTAACGATTTTACACATTTTGGGGGTAACATATATATCCTATCAACACAACTGTTTACTTATTCATTTAAAAAACTACAATTTATATCATGAACTTGTGTGTTTACTTGGTCAAAACTACAATTGATAATAATATATAGGTTAATTAATAATTATCCCGACTCGTAAGCCTAAAGGAGCCAGTTATCTATCTATATATGTGTGTGGGTTTTGGGATAATTATTAATTAACCTATATGTTATTATGAAAAAATAGCTAAATAATGGTATATGTTATGTTATTAATATAATTATAATTGAAAAATAAACAAACAAATAAATATATAATTATAAATATATAAAACTTTATTAAGAATAAATAAAGTAGTGTAGCTCGAAATAAAGATCGACTCCACACTCTGTAAAAATTAAACAGGCTGCAGAGCCGATGACCCCAATCCACACAGGCCTTGTTATGTTGGAAGCCTTGAAAACAACGTCTTATCTATCTATAAATAAAATCGAGTTAATGGCCATTTTTGTCCCTGTGGTTTGCTACTTTCGCCACTTCAGTCCAAAATTTTTAATTTTGTCAATTTAGTCCTCATAGTTTTAAATTTTAGCCAATTACGTCCCATCCGTCTAACGGCATCCAGCTATGCCGTTAGTTTAAGGGTATTTTTGTCTTTCTCCTTTTAATTTTGAGTTAATGGTCATTTTAGTCCCTGTGGTTTGATATCTTTGCCAATTCAGTCCAAAGTTTGAAAATTTGTCAATTTAATGTTCAGTTTAATTCAGTTTTTTTTATTTTTTATGTTTTTTGTTTATAACCCTAAAGAGCATAATTCAAGCCCAAAACCATCGAGCAACCTCAAATACTGGTATGTATTTACTCTGTTGACAACAGTAATCATACCCCCCCCCTTATATTTAGTTTCTAGACATTTCCTAAAATCTTCTCCATGGTGGAATTCAATGGTAAAGTGGTCAAGGTAATTCCCTGAAATCGAATTATACACAAAAAACTAAAAATTGTTTTGTTGATTAATGTATAATAGTTGATTACGACCCAGATTTTCGTTATGATATGTTAATCTCTAAACCCTAAATATTATGCATTCATCAAAGAAACGATTTTTAGTTTTTTCCGTATAATTCGGTTTCACGGAATTGCTTTGACCACTTTACCATTGAATTCCACCATGGGGGAGAGTTTAGGAACCGTCTAGAAACTAAATACGAGAGGAGGGGGTATGATTACTGCTGTCGACAGAGTAAATGCAGACTTGTTTTGGGCTTGGATAATGCTCTCTAGGGTTATAGAAAAAAACTGACTTAAATTGACAAAATTTCAAACTTTGGACTGAATTGGCAAAAGTATCAAACCACAGGGACGGAAATGACCAATAACTCAAAATAAAAAGGAGAAAGACAAAAATACCCTTAAACTAACGGCATAGCTGGATGCCGTTAGACGGATAGGATGTAATTGGCTAATATTTAAAACTATGAGGACTAAATTGACAAAAATACAAATTTTGGACTGAAGTTGCGAAAGTAGCAAACCACTGGGACGAAAATGACCATTAACTCAATAAAATCAGTGGGATATAATAAAAGTAATCAATGATAAATGAACAGAGAATCTTTTGTTTTTGTATGAGATGCTTGTGGTGAGATATTTAACAAACTCCACTCCCATTTCAATTACAACATCTCCATTCAACTCTCATTTACATTTACTACCATTACCACTGCCATTGCCCAAATCCTTTCGTCAATCATCTTCTTCTTATCGATTACGGTACGTAATCTCTATTCTATTTCATTTCTCCAATTCATTATTATTATTATTATTATGATCCATTCATTTCACTTGTGGTGTTTACTTGTACGATTGCGCATGCATCCATCCATCGCGTTACTCATTATTATTATTATTATTATACTACTGATGATACTAGCTAAGCTTCTAATATTATTTGTTTAATCAGTCTCATTATCTGACATTAGCTAGGGTTGACTAAATGAACCATAACGAAACACAGGCCGTCGTATATGTTCAATTGTGTTGGTGGACGATGGGAGAGATTATTGATTCATAAGTAAAATATATGGATATGAATGCTAATGTTAAGAGAAACAACAACACAAACTTGGTACCTCGACCCAACCGTTGACACTGACCATTCTTGGTTTGGTTAGCCAAATCAAATAAAACAACACGAACAAGGAAGTCCGTCCAGTTAGGTGTTCATTTGTCCGCTAAAAGCTTCATCAACGAAGGTGAACAAGACCTTGTTCGGTTCGGATGATTTGGCAAATGCTTAAGCGGAAAACACTAGAAATTCAATTTAATATGCAACAACAATCGTCTTTAGGTTCTCAAAACATATGATTACATGTCATGTTGATATATTTCTTTTTGATTTATCTATTTATAAGTTTTATATTTTTAGTTTGTGAACTGATCTTCTAGTAAACGCCTCGGGATCTGCTCAGTAATGGATGCCTCAGGAGTTGGTGCTGTGAAAGAAGTTGCAGCCAAACTAGATGCCTTCACGGAAGAGGTGTACGTCTCTCAATCTAAATTGTACAAAGAATTCGTAAGCATGTCTACGTTTGATAAAGCATGGACCTTCAAGTCATCCACCGGTATACACACTCTATTTTCATATGCTCTTTTTATTATATTTACTAGGATCGTTTTCTAACTTGTGGGCTGCAGGTCAGCGAACTCACGCTATGTTTACACTAACGCAACCGAATCTGTTAGCGAATAAGAAGAAGAAACTTATATTGTCAAGTGTGATCTCTGAAGATTCAAGTGATGGTTTAGATGTTGAATGGACACCATTTCCAATCGATGTTACAGGTGCATCTTTGATGGTTCCTTCACCATCAGGCTCAAAGCTGCTTGTGGTTAGAAATCCTGAAAATGATTCACCAACTCAATTTGAAATATGGGGCCCGTCCCAGTTAGAGAAGGAGTTTCGTGTTCCTCAGTCCAAACATGGCTCTGTGTATGCAGATGGATGGTAAGTTTTTCTGACAATAGTCTTCCAAAGTTAAATATTAGGTGGTGTTTGGATTTGTATATGTAATATGATTGTGATATGGTGCACAAGAGTCTGTTTGTAATGTGTTACTGCTGCTTGAAGATACTTTAGATTTTAGAAGTTTCATTGCAATGCTACTCCAATGACATAAGATGAACTCTTACACACATACACACACACAGAGGAGAGGGCTCTAGGCAAAACATAGTTTTTTTTGCCAGAACAAGAATACAATAAATAATTCATTTTTTCAATCTTAAAAAGTTATAAAATATAAGAAAATGGTTTAAGTACATTTTTAGTCAAGTATAAGCAAAATTCGTTTATTTATAGCACTTACAAATGTGCAAATCCTGTGTAGGTTAAATATTCTACACATAATCTACACATGTGTAGGTAAAATAAAAAAAATAAAAACTATGAACAAATTAGTTAATAGTTTTTTTTATATATAGATAGCATAGCCACTTGTATGTTAGAATTAAAAAAGTTACAAAGAATATGGACCATTGATAGGAAAATTAAATGATTTAGGTTTGTTCTTTTTGTTCTCTTAATATTTTGATAGACCAAAACCTCTCCGAGGACATGGTTGGAGATAGGAATTCTAGGAGAAGTAGGATTAAAGTTAAAGATTTTTAGGGAGAAAGGAGCACCTTAAGGCTTCTATTTACCTTATTTTGGTCACACACCATATAGTATTATTATTATTTTATTATTACTAGTATTGTTTTATTATTACTATTATTATTAGTATTATTATTATTAATACTATTATTATTATTATTATCTCATTTAATATATATTGCCTCATACATATGTATTACAGAGCTGAGGGTCTCTCTGAAAGCCACCTCTTTATCCCGTTGGATAGAGGTACGGTGTGCCTACATCCCACCCTCCCTAGACCCTACTTATAGCTTTCCTGTTGGTGGGACTTAACTGGGTATGATTGATTGATATGATTGAATATTTAGTGTGTTGTAATGAACCTTACTCTCTCTCTATATATATTCACATATACATATGCATAGAACTGATTGTATGGACTTTGATCCGAATGTTAATCCTGTTTTATCATTATTGATTGTGTATAAGATGTCAATCATTTGTGTAAAACTAATTGCTGAAATTTGTGTCAACTGATGGAATGAGTATTTAACTAATTGTTTGGAATAGGTTTGAGGGGATCTCATGGAGCTCAGATGAAAGTTTAATTGCTTATGTGGCAGAAGAACCAGCTGTGCAGAAGCCATCATTTAGTCATACAGATGGTTACAAAAGCGGTTCCAATTCAACCGATAAGGATGTTAATACTTGGAAAGGTCAAGGGGATTGGGAGGAAGATTGGGGCGAAGCCTATGTTGGAAAGAGGCAGCCTGCACTCTTTGTTATTAATATTAACAGGTTCGGAAAATCACAAACTTTTATCACAATAATAATAATAACAGTAATAATAATAATAATAATAATAATAACAAATTTTGATATAAAGTTTACATTCTTTTGTTTTATTATTTTAGTGGAGATGTTCGTGCTGTACAAGGGATTGAGAGGTCACTGAGTGTGGGACAAGTTGTGTGGGCCCCAACAACCAAAGGGTTACATGAGTATTTGCTTTTTGTCGGGTGGCCTTCAGACACTAGGAAGTTTGGAATGATATATTGCTATAATAGACCTTGTGCTATATATGCTGTAAAAGCTCCATCATTTGGATCAGAAATTAGTGACAATGATGTAAATGATAATCCATCTATTATTAATCTGACTCATGGTGTGAGTAGTGCTTTCATCCCACGTTTCACGTAAGTAATTGCACGCTTAGTTAAATTTTTAAACCATTTTTTCATGACGGTATTATTTGTTTTCAGTCCAGATGGAAAGTTTCTTGTGTTTTTATCTGCCAAAAGTTGTGTAGACACTGGGGCACATTCTGCCACACATTCTATTCATAAAATTGAATGGGACAGTGAATGAGAACCAAAGCCTGCAAAGATTGTTGATGTGGAGAGCTGACATGCCATCATATTTTTAAGCTTTTAATATTTTGGAGGTTTTAAAGCTAACTTTTAACACTGTTAACACGGGATTAACCTGCAACCATTGGTTTCTTTAGGTTCCTGTTGTGATGTGTCCGGAGGATGATGGCTTCCCTGGAATCTACTGTTTTGATGTGCTTAGTAAACCATGGCTTTCAGATGGTTCTACAATGATAATATCTTCCTTTTGGCGCAGTGTTGGAGTTGTACTTTCTGTGAATGTGTTAAGGTAATACACGCACGCGCGCGGCGCGCACATACACACACATATGTTTGGAGAGAGAAAGAGAGGGATCATGAGAAAATTTAAAAGATGCGAAAAAACTGAGAAAACCACCTTTTAAAGAAGATTTTTTTTTTTCATTCTTTTTATATATTATCGATCTATGCCAAAAAAAACTATGTGTTAGTCGGAAGCTACAAATATATACCTTGTATGTTACAGGTATCTTAGTTGATCGTTTTACTTCTCTGTTTACAGTGGGAAAGTTACAAGAATCACTCCCAGTAATTCAAATCATTCATGGAGTTTACTTACACTTGATGGCGATAACATCCTTGCTGGTACCAGATTAGCCTAATCTGTTTCAAAATATGATTTATAAGTAATAAGAGAACTTCACTAAACAAATATATTTTGTTTTCATGTTCCCATTTGAAGTATCTAGCAGCCTTGTAGATGTCCCTCAGATCAAATATGGTAGTATAACAAAGGAGGAATCTAAAGATGCCACCTGGCGCTGGCTCGATGTTTCAAGTCCCACATCCGAATCTCAAAAAAAAGGTATGTCCGTCTTCTTTTAGAGACAGTAACTCTATTAACAGTTCCTAAAAAGTACTTGAATAATATGGTTAAAACAGGTTAAATCGTTACTCTCTTCTCTCCAATTTGACATTTTGAAGATACCCGTCAAGGATGCCTCTGAAAACCTCACAAAAGGTATCCTTATTCTAAGAAGTTAATGCAAGAAAATATTATATATCGGTCAAGGACCGATATTTGAGATATTGGTTATTGCGGTAGGATATTAGTAATTTTAATAACATACCAAATTTATATATATAGCAATTTAACACTAACAATTCAGTATACTCTCCTACCATTAACAAATAAATCTTTTGCAACTTACAGAACACTAACATTTGTAGCAAGTTAGAACTGATTAAGACTTAAAACACTAACAATAAACACTAAAAATTGACAATTAAGACCCAAAAAACTAATATCGGGAAAATCAGTGATATATCGGTCAAATTTCGGTTAATTTCTCTGATATTATCGGTACCGATATTCTGCTAGAGGTCCGATAACTGCTATGGCACTGAGATTGACTGCGTTGTCCTTATGAGATAAATGTTGGTGTATATCTTTACATCTTTAGTTTATTTGCATCTAATTAGCTAGCAACTTGATCCATTTTAGGTGCTTGCAAACCTATGGAAGCACTATATGTATCCTCAAAATCAAAGCATGAGGAGTGTGATCCAATGATTGTAATACTTCATGGAGGCCCTCACACTGTTTCATTGTCAAGTTTCTCAAAGACCTCCGGGTTTCTTGCTTCAATTGGATATAGCCTGTTAATTGTGAATTACAGGCAAGTGTGCTGGTTCCAAATAATATCCAATACAATAGGGCTTGTTGGTTTTATTTCTTCTATTTTTTTGGTTTTATTTGGAAGCATAAATAACAATGTTCTTGCAGAGGTTCAATTGGATTTGGTGAGGAGGCATTGCAATCACTTCTGGGCAAAATCGGAACACAGGTGTCAATTAATTTTTTTTTGTTAACAATTTAATTTTCTCTGCATTTTAATTTGGTTTGCTTGTATGAAGGATGTAAATGATGTCCTCGCAGCCATAGATCATGCTATTGACCTGGGACTTGCAAACCCATCTAAAATAGCCGTGCTTGGTGGGTCCCACGGTGGTTTCTTAACCACTCACTTAATTGGGCAGGTATTTTAACTTAATCTTTCTGTAAATATTATACACTATGAATGAGTAGCGGTTATTTATCGGTGCTATGAGTTTGAGCAGGCACCAGATAAATTTGCTGCAGCTGCCACGAGGAACCCGGTCTGTAATCTTGCATTGATGGTTGGCACATCGGATATACCCGATTGGTGCTTTGTTGAAACATTTGGAACCTCGTGGCCTACTACATATACCGAAGCCCCGTCAGCAGAACTTCTCTATTCTTTTCATCAAAAATCCCCTATTTCGCATGTTTCAAAGGTACATAGGATAGTCATTTCACTTTTTTATAGAACTATGAATACTTAATTTGATATGTATTTGTTTATTTTTACTAATTATTTGATATTTTCAGGTGAAAACACCTACGCTTTTCCTCCTTGGGGCTAAAGATCTTCGTGTCCCGGTTTCACAAGGATTGCAAGTAATGACCATTGCTTTTCATTGTAATCAACTACTCTACATTTACATCATTTAGCAGCTGTTGCTAATGTAAAACATTTTGTTGGTCCACAGTATGTTCGAGCATTGAAGGAAAACGGAGTTGTGGTGAAACTGATTGTTTTTCCCGAAGATTTGCATCCAATTAACAGGACATTCCCATTTTTCAAAGTTATGATATATCAAACGTTACATATAGGGGTGGCAATCTTGACCCAAACCCTTTCAAATGAGTCAATTTGAGTTGTTTTAAAAATTAAATGAGTTGGTTTGGGTAAAAGGTTTTAACTAAATCGGTCAAAATGAGTTATTTGAAATTCCATTCTTTTATTTTCGGGTCAAAACGGGTCGACAAGTTCAAAGAAATGGGTCGATAATTCGATATGGGTTAGTGTCCTAAGGAAATGTGATAGGTTTCGGATCGGAACGGGTTTTCGTACAAGACTGGTTTCGGCACAAAACGGGTTTTAGATTGGAACGGGTTCGGTTCTGGTTTCAAGCCAACACGAGTTTTCACCCGTGACGGGTTGGGTTTTGGTTTCTTTATGGTCGATTCCGGACTCGTTTTTGTCCGTTTTTTCAGTTTCGTTTTTGTTCGGTTTGAATTCTTTTAGTTTCGCTTTGATTGATTTTTTCGATTTCGATTGATGTGGTCCGGTTTTTGCTTTTTGTTTCATTTTCGTCGATTTTTTCGGTTTCGGTTCAATTCTCGGTGGGCCTTTTTTTTAATGGAACGAGGACAACGTAGGAAACATTTTAGTGTTTTTACTTTTTTTTGTTTATGATTTATATTTTGAGTTATAATTTTTTTATTATTATTTTTGAATATATTTTTTTGAGGTTTTTTTATCTTAATAGAAAACCCCTCAAAAAAAATAATACAAAAATCATAACTTAAAATATAAATAAAAACCAAAAAAATTTAAAAAACTAAAATGTTTCCGCCGTTATTCTCGTTCACAAAAAAAACTCAAAACCCGGTCCGACCCTAACCTATTCCGACCCAAACCTTAATTGACCCGTTCTGACCCAAACTCCTTTTGATCCATGACTCATTTCAACCCATGACTCGTTCGACCCAACCCAACCCAACCCATTTGCCACCTCTAGTTACATACATTATTGATTTCTATCATAACTTGCATGCATGTCCTCTAACTTTCATTTTTCTAGTTTGACATCGACTCTCAAAAGTCAAATATCTAGTGCCATTTTGTGTTTGTAGTTTAATCACTTTTAGTAACACATTATTTGTCTTATGTACCATATATTTATATGTGATTGATTTGTGTCGCAGACCACAATCAGATTTTGAGAGCTTTGTCAATATAGGAGTCTGGTTCAAGAAGTATTGCAAGTAATGTTGATATCGAACCGACAGATAGGTTTGTATAGATCTAATCCGTGTTTTTAACAATACATCATGTCCTTGAATTCTAAACCAAATCTTTCTATCGGTGGTTCTTGGATTTAAACATGTGGTTTTGCTCATGAATATCTGTTGGATTCGGGTTTATGCAGATATTAGTTTAAACATGAACTTGAAAGTTGAACATACAAAACCTTTGAAACTTTGGCAATCTAATTAACAACTTTTGTATTATATCATATTTGAAAAGAGAAAAACTTTGGTTGGCTAATAATTGAAAAGGTAGTTACAAGTGTTGTTAGATGGGTTTGTTTTAAGTAATTATTGAGAGGATAACAATTATGGTTTGTTTTGAGATATTAGTTGTAGTTTGCATAAATTGTTATCATTTGTAGCCAACTCATTTATAAACACAAACTGACAACATGTGGGCAGATAGCAAATTTCGTTTTGATACTATCATATCATATGTAACAAACAAACACGACTCTGCAAGTCTGTTCTAAAAAAAATACTAGAAAAGTCTACGAATAATGTGTTGTATCATGTTTGGGATATATATATTTATCTCGCCTAATGGATATAAATTTAAGAGCATCCGGTTGCCTAATGGATAAAGTTATGTAGACTACATGTGTGTGAATGAACTCAATCTCTCCCCAAAAATAGGTGCGAAGCCACATGCATTTGAATGATGTCAAGTGACCTCATCAATTTTTTTATATTTTATACAACGACCATGTAACTAAAACTTGAGTAGGTGTTTTAGAAATCGACCCATATACTAAATTTAGAAAACAAATGTGATACATGGTTCAATGGTTAACTTCATCTTTCTTAACTTAAAGAATGAGTAGAGTAGGTATTATTAGAAATCAACTCATATAATAAATTCGAAAAAACATCTTATTTTTACTTAAAAGACATGTAGGTATTTTTTTTTTAATTTGACCCATATAATGAATTTAAAAAACATATGTGATGCATGATTCAATGGTTTACTTCATCCTTCTTAACTTAAAAAACGAGTAGGTAATTTTAGAAATCGACATATATAATAAATTTAAAAAACAAATGTGATACTGTCATACTGATAAACTAGGGTATAGCTCGTGTTACACACGGGTGGAAAAACATGTCAACAAACATAATAAATTTAAACAACAAATTCAAGCAACACAATACCTTTTCAACTTTCGGACCAAAACGTTAACCAATTACATTGTCTAGATATTAAAAGTTAAAAGTTACAATACGTTAATGTACATCGAACAACCAAAAATCATCAACAAAAGACATAAACATGTTATTTCATATTAAACCACAATCAAATTCTTCAAACATTCTATCAAATGAAACCATTTTGCTTCACCACCTGAAAATATAATAAAACAATAGCATCCAATTTAAATATACCATAATAACATATTTAATAATGAGTTCCATTTGAACATTAATAAAGTTGTTTTTATTAAAACAAAATAACATACAACAATAAACAAAGTAAAATGACAACATAAAACATCTTTCTAACTTAAACCATTAAACCAAAAAGAGATATCAATAAAAACATTTTTTGGCTGTCATTTTATACCTAACAAATTTGATACTCTTTTAAAACAACCCGTTTTGAAATATTTTCAAATAGTTACAAAATATAAAAAAATTGAAATTAGTCAACTTCAAAAAATTATGAAATTCTTTTTGATTTTTTACCAATCTTGCAACAAATTTTAAATCACTGGCATTAATATTTTGTTAAACTTGAAAAACTTAAAAACGTTTTACAATAAATGAATTTTTAAATAACTTTGGAAAGATTAAAAAAATTTATGTTGACTTTGAAAATAATTAAAGGTGAAAAAATATGATACAAAATCAATGAAAACAAAATATAAACGTATAGGAAATAAATTATCAAATATTTTTAATATTCTTTGAAAACATTATGAAGATTTAGACCATAAAATTGTTTGGATGTTATAATTAGAAGATTTATATTATGTTTAAAAAATTATTAGTTAAAATGTGTAAAAATATAATACGTGTTTATTATACATTATTGAGAAATTTAGTGACATTAATATTTTGTGAACACAAATTCAAAAAAAAAAATTGAACATACATAACCAAATTTAAAACGGTGAATATAAAAAGAAAATTATGTTTCGGGTGTGGAATCTCATAATCAATTGAATCTACTATAAATAATAACAATAAAAAATTAATATGTGATTAATTTAATTTTTGAAAAACAAAGTGAAATGTATATTAATAATTCGTTGAAAAAAATGCATGGTTGTAGCGAAAATATTGAAATTTGGATGCAGTTATGATGGAATATCAATAAAGAATACGATATCGAATGGTAAACTTATAAGTGACCAAAATTTAAGTTTAAATTTGGTTTTCCATGTAAGGATAAAAATAATTTGAAATATCTTGATTCATGGAAATAATAATATTAATAAATTATGAAAAGTTGTCATGTTAAATAATATTCACCAAATCATATGTGCCGAATAATATTTAAAAATGATGATAAAACGGTTATTTAATTTATGATATATTAAGTATTTATTATTAGCAATTATGTCAATTTGAATATTGTGTTCTAAAATAACGTGTTTATTATTTTAGTATTAATTAATAATTAATATTCACGTAAATTAAAGTAAGATTACATTACAATTATGGTAAGTATTTGTAGTTTGACAATCAGTTTTTTGAAAATTAAAATGATAACTTATTCTAGTTAATGCCAAATCACAAAAATTAAAATCAAATCGGTTCTAATTTTACTAATATGACTAATTAATTTAGAAATAAAAATCAGTTAATATTTAATAATAATACGTAGCTTAATTTAGGAATGAAATAATAATAACAATAATAAAAAACATAAATTCTTTCCTTAACTATCGTTATTATAGTCAAACCTTTAAAACAAAAATTATATTCAAATAATCATCTCCAAAAATAACCGATTGATTATTGAAAAAAGTATTATTAGAATGTATATATAATAAGTTTTAATATTTCCATGTTTAAGGTTTTTCCGAAATCAGTTTATATTTAATAATAATAAATTGAAAATACTTTAGGAATCAAATAATAACAATAATAAAAAACATAAATTATTATTCCTTAATTATCGTTTTTATAGTCAAATCTTTAAATAAAATTTGAATTTCAAATTATAGTCAACAGGTTAAATATTAAATTAGATTTGAATACCAATTATAGTTAAATAATAACATATCAACTTAATGTACATTTAAATTTTTTAAAAATTCTATAATAAATTATATTTGAAAGATAAATATTATATTGTAAGATATATTTTAAATTATAATATAAAATATTATAAAAAATTAGTAAATTTATAACTGATATTTCTGGAATATTAAAGATCAATATTGTCTCCAATCGATATGATTCCGCTAAATTATATATGAAACAAATAACCCGTTAAATTATATATGAAACAAATAATTTACAAACAAATTTATTAAACATTCAAAAAAATTATAATTAACAAAATATTAATTCGAAGTTTCTGACCTTTGATAAAACTGAATCAAAATTGGCCGGAAAAAAAATCATAAATTGGACGGAAATTATGTTTGTTAATATTTAGTAAAGAAAACAATAACAAATTAGACAGAAAAAAAATCAGAAATTAGACAAAAATTCACTTCTTAATATTTAGTAAACAAAACAATAAGAAAGTGGCCGGAAATTAAAGAAATTGGACGGAAATAAATTACCTTTAATATATTAAACGTATGATCGATCTGTTATAATCATCATTAAATGACCAAAAATATCGTTATAACATCGTCTCTGAGGAACGACCAATTGAACGGAATCGAATCGATTGGAGACATCAATAACCTTGGAAATGAAGAAAGTCATAGTAGATTCAACAGTTGTTGGTAAATATTTTAGACGTTCGATGTTGGATATGAGCGAAAGAATTAGGGTTCGTATCTTCGTGAGGAGGTTAGAGAGAAAAATGAGTGGTTAAATTGGTTGTGGATTATGAAAAATGGACCGGGTATAGTTTTCTGTGGACGAAGCGGGTTATTTAGGGGTCATGGGTTATAAATATTGTAAAATGGGTCCGTGTGGAGGGATTTTAATATTGATTTATTTTAATTGCTAGAAATTAATAGAATAGGAAATATTACACATGACATCTATGTAGCATCCTATGTGAAAGGCCTAGAATGGTGCCATCTATACAATTGTATTGCTTTAATAGTATTTAAATATAGTTAACTTAATCTTTCTTAAATTAAAAAGAAAAGAAAAAAAACCACAAATTGATGATTCGAAACATAGTTAAAACATATTTTTATTCACACCCTTTTTCCTTAAGAAAAAATAAAAAAACTTGATCTCATTCCTTTTAAGCACCGACCCCAGGCTATTTAGGGCACCATTCGGTTTTACATCAGTTTGGTTCAGCTTTATCCTCTAAACCATCCCTCGCAAATCGGGTTCCCCAATCTCCAAATGAATTCGGTTTCATGAAACCGAATTGGTTAAGAAGAATGAAATGATTATATGTGTTGTGCTTGTTTGAAACACATTGGTTTCATCCTCCAACATCTCAATAAGTTCCCCTCATTCTCATTGGTTGGTTTTATTTATCCATAATGTGCATACACCCGTATGACCAAGCTTAGAGGGGGCGGGCTGGTGCGTAATGCTGGCCTCATCACGCGTGATGGCTCATTGCACACCGCCACCGGTCCCCCATCACGTGTGATGGGGGTGTTGTGCGTGATAGCCATCACGCAGTGAGGGGGTGTGTTTCGAGATGAATATGACCGTTGGGGAGGGGGTGGGGTTAAATAAAAAAAATAACCAATATAAACCAAAACATAAACCAAAACCAACTCAAAACCAAATCCAACTCAAAACACTCTCAGTCTCCCCTTTCATTCACAACAAAAAAATATGGAATTTCCGAAATATTTGGTTCCCTTAGACACCGATAGCTCTTCGTCTTCGGACAATGACATTCTCGAATGGTTCCCGTTGTTATATAACGAACTTGAAGGCCCAAGCCGTCCAAAGAAAAAAATGGTGGAGCGTGATCGTATACATGCCCATGAAGTTCTAATGAACGACTATTTTGTGGAGGAGCCGAAATACAATGACGAGATGTTTAGGGAACCTTTCGTTTGCCGAAATCTTTTTTTTAAAGATTGTAGCCGACGTCGAAGCAAACGAAGAATGTTTTCAAGAATCTTACGACGCGAGGGGCAAATGAAGTTTTACGGCGCTTCAAAAATGCACATCCGTTATTCATCAATTAGCGACAGGTTACCCACCCGATCAATTCGATGAATACTTACAAATATCTGAGATAACTTCACGTGAATGTCTACAATTCTTTTATAACGCGATTATAAAATTGTATGGCAAAGAGTTTCTACGAAAACCAACAAGACACGACATTACACATCTCTACGCCGCGCACGAGGCTAGATGGCATTTTCCAGGGATGCTCGGTAGCATCGATTGTACACATATCGAATGGAGGAATTGTCCATGGGAGTTGCGAGAGGCGTATGTTAGGGGTGATATCAAACGACCGACCATCTCATTAGAAGCGCTTGCGTCAAATGATTTATGGCTTTGGCATTCTTATTTTGGTGTTCCCGGCTCAAACAACGACATCACTGTTCTGTAAACATCACCGTTGTTTCAGAGCGTAACAAATAGCACCGCACCTTTCTGTCCGTATTTTGTCAACGGGAGATATTACAGAAGTGGCTACTATCTTGTCGATGGTAAACTATTTTTTAAGTTCTAGTAAAATATTGTTTTTATTTTTTAAGTTGCAAAACAAAAAACAAAACAAAACAAAAATATTCCTATCACACCACACCACACCACACCACCACCCCTACCAAATTCCATCAAAATGTGATGGATTTGGGGTTGGTGATGTGACACAATTTGATTGGGTGTTGTGTGTGAGGAGATTTGCACCCCCCCCCCTCCCCTAGTGGGGTGAGTTGTGGCATTTTGGAGGGGAAAACGCATCCAAAATGTCGGGTTCCCGCCCCCCTAGCGTTTTGTGGCATTTCAGACGGCCAAAATTTTTATCAACGTTGTGTACAAAACTTGGAAGTTTAATAGAGGTGGAACGAGAAGGAAGGGACCAATGGAGATGGGAGGTGAGGTGTTTTGGCCGTTCGTAGTCAAAAAGCCCCAAAACGTCTCATCACTCGTCTCCATTGGTCCCCTCCTCCAGATCCCACCTCCTTCCAACTCAAAGTTTTGTACACAACGTTGAGAAACATTGTGATCGTCCAAAACTGTTGCGGGGTTGTGCTCCCAACGTTTTGGATGCGTTTTCCCCTTCCAAAACGCCACAACTCGCCCCACTACGCTACGCTTGGTGAACACCCTTACATTCTAAAAATTGGTCACTTCATTCTTTTAGTCTCCGGCTTATTCCTGAGAATCAATGGTTAAAGACAGCATCATTTCCATCAACCTAACAGGTGTATTTTGGGGCTTTTTTTCCATCATATTGCAACTTATTAAAAAATAGAGTTATATCATGTGATGGTTCACCAGCATAATATATATATATATATATATATATATATATATATATATATATATATATATCAATTGTAAAAATAAAGTAATAGATTATAAAATAAATAAACTAAAATACTTACCAATTGGACGTAACAAGCATTAAATTATGACATTTTTCGATTTAAATCTCCCCACTTGCTAATCATTTGATCCTTGTTTCGTTCGGTTGCGCTGGGAAGTTTCGAGAAATGTTCTTTAATACGTATCCATAACGCTTCTTTTTTTTTTGTTTTGAGTGTTTTTTTTTATTCGGAGCAATGTAAATAAGCCTTGGTCAAGGCGACCTCCTCATCGGGCAACCAACGCCTAACACTTTTTTGATGCGTCTCCTCATCCGCGGGTTCATCTTCATCCAAATTTCGCACTTTGTGACGAAAAGCACTTGCAAATTAATGTATAACATCGTTATCCTCTAGGGGATCGACGGACATTTGAGATGGTTGAGACGGTCGAGACGGTTGAGATTGAAACATTTGAAAAACATTATTTGGATAATTTTGGGTAGAAAAAGGTGGAATGAAAGGTTGGTTTTGATACGATTGGTTTGGGGACGGTTGATAATAACGTTGTTGTTGGGAAGGTTGTTGTTGGTTTTGGGACGGTTGAAAATGTTGTGGATAAGGTTGTTGTTAGGAATGTTGTTGTTGGAATGGTTGGGTTGTGTCGGGTTCGTCTTGTAACCGAAATCTCGTCGGTTCGCCTAGATTTTTTCGAACCTTTGGTCGGGTTTGGGTTTTCTTTGAACCCGACCCACGTTTCTTAGAATCCTCCATTTGATATGTTAAAATGGTGTGTATAGTAGAAGATTTTGAGTTGGATTTGAGTTGATTTTGAGTTGGATTTGTGTATGTTTTGAAGATATGTTTTAGTTATTTATATAGGTAAAATAATTTTTTTTTTTTATTTTAAACCCTCCTGAACGGCTCCCTCCATCCCCCCAAACGGATACCTCCCAACATCTCTCCTCGATAAACACCCATCACTTGCGTGATGGCTATCACGCACACCACCCCCATCACGCGTGATGGGGGACCGGCGGCGGTGTTCACTTAGCCATCACGCGTGATGAGGCCGGCATCACGCACCAGCCCGCCCTCTCTAAGACCAAGCTTAGTGGGGTGAGTTGTGGCGTTTTGGAGGGGAAAACGCATCCAAAATGTATGGTTCCCGCCCCCCTAGCGTTTTGTGGCATTTCGGACTGCCAAAATGTCTATTAACGTTGTGTACAAAACTTGGAAGTTTAATAGAGGTGGAACGAGAAGGAAGGGACCAATGGAGATGAGAGGTGAGGTGTTTTGGCCGTTCGTAGTCAAAAAGCCCCCAAACGTCTTATCTCTGATCTCCATTGGTCCCCTCCTCCTAGTCCCACCTCCTTCCAACTCAAAGTTTTGTACACAACGTTGAGAGACATTGTGACCGTCGAAAACTGTTGCGAGGATGTGGTCCCAACGTTTTGGATGCGTTTTCCCTCCAAAACGCCACAACTCACCCCACTACGCTACGCTTGGTGAACACCCTTACATTCTAAAAATTGGTCACTTCATTAGTTTAGTCTCCGGCTTATTCCTGGGAATCAATGGTTAAAGACAGCATCATTTCCATCAACCTAACAGGTGTAATTTGGGGCTTTTTTTCCATCATATTGCAACTTATTAAAATATAGAGTTATATCATGTGACGGTTCACCAACATAGTATCTAACTATCTATTAACCCTGATTGGAACATGAGAGATTGATACATTGCATGTTGAGGCCTGAGGGCTTCTGTAACTGGTCTCGTTGAGAGCCACAACAAAAACACTTACATTATTAGTCAAATGCAGTGTTTTGTTGCATGTGACTCTGCACATTATAGTTGCAAATTTAATTAACTTCTAGTGATTGGATACATGTTTTTGACCTTTTCTTTTATTATTAATTATATAACTAATGTAATGTAATATATTACTATAACATATAAGCTCAACACCATAAAATTAAGTGACCGAAAGACTTTCGTTCCTAAAGATGTAAAACTTGATTTTCAAAGACTTTCGTTCCTTAAGATGTAAAACTTGATTTTCATTAGGGTTGTTCACGCTTAAGTGGTGTGGTACCGAGCTCAAGCTTAAAATTAAATGAGGCAGCAATGTTCCAGCTGGATTTTGAAATTAAACGAGCCTAAATAGATCTAGCCAATGAGCCGAGCCATGATCTGAGCTTGAGTGGATTTTGGCTCGATTTCAAAATAAGCCAACTCAGCTCAGGTCGTTTCAAATCAAATTTTGTTAGCTAGTTTTATTCAAATTTTTATCTAGCAAGCCATGAGTCGCAAGCTTTTTGAACCTTTTAAAAGTCCTAACTAATTTTTATTTTTTTTACAACATAAAGACACATGCTAGCAACTATTTAGGAGTTAAATTGTGTTCAAATCTTATAAAACAAACAAATAATAATAACATCAATAACAATAAGAATTAAAAATATTTACACCTTTGAGTAACAAAATCAATGAATTGACCATCTAACAATGCCATGAGACCACAACATCTTGAAAGCCAAGCTTCATCTCCTCCCAATCCACCTCAATCAACCCATCACCACCACCACCGTCATCTCCACCAGAACAACTCGACCGCCACCCGCCCTTTCACCAACCCCACCACTTCCCTATTCCAATTCTCCTTATCCTTGATCCTCTTCATCCTGTACCCCAACTTCCCCCACCCGCTTCTCGATCTCAGCCACCGTCAAATTCGTCGTAAACCGACTCTCCTTCCTGACAATTTTTTCCTCGAAAATGCCAGACCCTGATGACATTGAGATCAAATCAAACGCATTCATCCGCGTCTTGTACTTGTTCGAATCCGAATTCATCCCTGTATGAGGATTCGGATCAAAAAGCTTCTGAATGATCATTCTAGGCTGTTTGCTAATCCAATCCGGAAACCCAAGCTCTCGTTGGTGGATCTTCCTGTACATATTCGCCAGATTACTATCATCAAACGCTAGAAACATAAAAACATACATTGTGTTTTTTTAATTGATTTTCTATATTTTATATTAAAGATAAAATTATACTATATATTAAAGGACAATGTCCAGTCACTGTAGCCGCTACAATAGCAGGGTATATAGGTCCAATCAGTGGCTACCACATGGCAACCACTAAGTTTAATTTTTCTTTATTATTTCAGCATCTTTTTTGGTATTTCAATACTTGAAACTACTTAAGTTACCAAAAATCGATGTTGGTTTGGTGGTTTGGTTGTGCTGTTATAATCTATAGGTCCTCAGTTCGAGCCTTCTTATAGGCGCCTTTTTTAGTATGTGTTCATTTGAAAGTAATAAAAGTAACAAAAAGGTAAGCTGATGTGATGATGGTGTTGTATTGTTGCAACTTGCAAGTCCCAAGTTCGAGCCTTCTTGAATCAAGTTTTCTTGGTTTTTCTTGTGTGTTTTTTATATAGAAAATAGATTTTTGTATTTATAGATTTCATACTAAATCAACCAATGAAAAAGTAAGGTATGTGGTGTTTCGTTTTTAATTTGTTTAAAATACGTTAGTTTGAGAAATTATTTTTTTGGTTTAGTTTTGATACCGTAAATAACGTAGCCGATACTAACCGAATTCACATTAATTTACATAAACGACGCCCGGGTGTAACCAACTCATAACTGCCCGGTGCGCCCAGGCGCAACGCGCTAGGTAACAACCTAGTTTAAAACAAAATGTACGTCATTGTGTCTTTTGTTCTTCATTTTGTCATTATGCTCGTCATCTTGTCTCTTGTTCGTTACTGTGTCTTTCTACTCATCATTTTGTTTTAGTCATTGTGTATTATGTTCAGCCCATTTTGTATTATGTAATTACCATTGTGTATTACTGTCACACCCGGCCCTGAACGGCGGAAACAGCCGGGCGCGCGCGAGTGGGGATTGATACTTAAGCACGGGCCATTGCAAGCAAAGTAAGATTTTCATTGCGCATGAAATGTTTAATACAAATACATTACATTGTTAAAATTTACATAAAAACGTCCAAGTATAAAAACTGTTGAAGATTTCCACGCCATATCCCCTTGCGCGGCGGGAACAACCACGCGCATCGAAGGGATAGAACTAAAATCTTCCAAAAAGCTAGTTTTAGATGTTCAGCGTGAGGTGCTCTAAGTGTGACTCCATGCGCTACCTAGTTATCTCCTGAAAGACACGTAAAAACATTTGAATCAGTATAAACTGAGTGAGTTCACAAGTTTTAGTAACTTGATAAATCGTATTGCATCATAATCTTGATACAAATCATTCTGAAACATAATTCTGATAGCATCATTAAAACACATGCTTGGTAAAACATAGTTCTATCAACATATTCTGATAAAATCGTTCCGCGGGTTACGCGCGAACATTTCTGGGAACTGTGCTCGTCTGGGTAAGTGGCGCTGCCACTACGAGCGAAATAAGTAATACCGTCCCGCGGGTTACGCGCGGACACTTCTGAAAAATCGTGCTCGTCTGTGTAAGTGGCGCTGCCTCTACGAGCGAATAATACCGTCCCGCGGGTTACGCGCGGACGTTGTGCCGGAAAACAAGGCGCTCGTCTGCGTAAGAGGAGCGACCTCTACGAGCGGGCTCAATCCCATAGTACTGCCCCGTGCTAGGCACTCGTCTGTGTAAGAGGTGCGACCCCTACGAGTGGGTGGATCAAACCAGCAGTCCCTACCCTTAGAGTTCCAATGGTAAAGTGATCACTTACTCAAATCTGGTGCACTAACATCGAAAACCATAGATAACCGTTTGCATTGCTCATCATGAAACATAATTTAAACACATAATCGCTTGCATAGCTTGTAAGTATACCATGATAAAACGTTATTTAAGTACGTGTCCCTCGCCCCGAAAACAGTTTAAAAATAGTGAAAACAGTGAAAATAGGGGCTGTGAGACTCACCTGTGGTTCTTGTTAAGAGATTAATCGAGATTCGGGTTTTCTTGGTGTTGGCCTTTGAATTGAAGGTCTAGAATACGATTAAATAACAAGAAGTATACATATTAAGATCAAGAAATAGGAGAATATAAGGGTTGGAAAGTAGATCTCAAGGTTATAATCTCGGCTTACCTAGTAACAGGATCGGAAATGGAAACAACGGATGCTTGGGAGATGATTAGTGCAAGTTTGCAGTTCTTAAGAGAGAAGTTTGAAGTGTGTTTGGGTGATAATTTGGGTTAAATATTTATAGGCAAACTCAAGGGAACACAATCCCTTGCTTTAGGGAATTGTAATCTTTTCATATCTAGGTGTAATGATGATAAAGTATGGAATTTATTATTATTTATTTAAAAGTGGAGCAGTGGATAAAAGATTTTGATTTGATTTGGTCAGGACATGCAGGTCTGTGGTTGGTGGGAGTAGGGTGGCTGACAATTGACTTTTCATGTTACAGTGTGCTTTTTCAGGTACTTTTGTCAGTGTACAGTAAAAAGTGGAAAATCTCTGAAACACGCTACTGTTTCCTTTTGGGCGGGAGTAATCTCCTTACATCTGGAGAGTAGACTAAGTGTTCTGCGCGTATTACTTTGTGCGCATAGCTTTCTGCGTGAAGGACATTTCTTTGCTGCGGGTAGGTACGTAACCTTCTCGCAGTTAGGGACATTGAGTTTCATTTGTAGATTCTCCAGGTGGGCTTGGTATTTCAACATAGTGATCAGTCATGTTGAAGTCAATTCCATCTTGGAGCTTCAGACAAACTAGCTCTCAATGTTCCCGTCATGCGGGGAGGTTAGTCCCCTTCCGCACGCGCATAAACGATTTAGGATGCACCCGCCTTAGCATCATGCGGGACGGTCAACCCATTAGACAACATAAAGTTAAGTTACATGAAAACATAAAGCCAAAACATTCGCGCATGGCGCATATAACATATGCCCACGCTGGTTTTTACATCGCGCGCTCGCGCAGGGCGCACATAACGTGCCCGCGCTGACTCTAACATAGCGCGCTCGCGCAGGGCGAACATAACAATTGCCCGCGCTGATTCTAATATAGCGCGCTCGCGCAGGGCGAACATAACAATTGCCCGCGCTGATTCTAATATAGCGCGCTCGCGCAGGGCGAACATAACAATTGCCCGCGCTGATTCTAATATAGCGCGCATAATACTCACAATCACCTAATTATTAGGTTGATTACTTAGTTTATAGGATTGGGAAATTACCGGGTGCCACATTTTCCCCCTGTTAAGAGAATTTCGTCCCGAAATTTAGGAGACGTTGCTGGCAGAAGCCATGCTCTGAAAGAGGTGTGGGTATTTCATGCGCATTTGATCTTCTCTTTCCCAAGTGAATTCAGGCCCACTCCTTGAGTTCCATTGAACCTTTACTAACTTGATTCCGCTTCTGCGTAACTTTTGTTCTTTCCAATCGGTTACTGCTATAGGTTCTTCTACGAAGTGCAGTTGTTTGTCGATGTGAATCTCTTCCAACGGCAAAATCAACGTTTCGTCAGATAAACACTTTTTGAGGTTGGACACATGAAACGTATCATGAACTCCACTGAGTACGGCGGGTAAACGGAGTTTATAAGCAACTGGACCGATCCTTTCCAGGATCTCAAATGGTCCAATGTAGCGCGGATTCAACTTTCCTCGCTTGCCGAAACGAGGGACTCCTTTCCATGGAGAGACTTTCAAAAGTACTCTATCCCCTACTCGAAACTCCAACGGTTTCCTTCGCACATCTGCGTAGCTCTTCTGTCTGTCGCGCGCTGTCTTAAGGCGGTCCCGTATCTGAAAAATCTTGTCTGTTGTTTCTTGGATCAATTCTGGACCAGTCATTTGCTTGTCACCCACTTCAGCCCAGCAGAGTGGGGATCTACACTTGCGCCCATACAAAGCTTCAAACGGCGCAGCCTTGAGGCTTGTGTGATAACTGTTGTTGTAAGAAAATCCAACCAATGGGAGGTGAGTATCCCAGCTACCTCCGAAATCGATTGCGCACAGCGCGCAGCATATCTTCCAATGTCTGGATTGTTCGCTCGCTTTGCCCATCCGTTTGGGGATGATATGCCGTACTCATGTCAAGACGAGTACCTAAAGCCCCTTGTAACGATCTCCAAAACCTTGAGGTGAACCGACTATCTCTATCAGAAATGATGGACACTGGGATTCCATGTTTTGAAACTACTTCTCGAATATACAATCGGGCTAACTTTTCCATCTTATCGGTTTCCTTGATCGGCAGGAAGTGCGCTGACTTAGTTAGCCGATCTACAATAACCCAGATCGTGTCGTAACCCCCAGATGTCCTTGGCAGTTTGGTGATGAAGTCCATAGAGATTTGTTCCCACTTCCACATGGGAATTTCTGGCTGCTGAAGTAACCCCGACGGTTTCTGGTATTCGGCCTTCACCTTCGAACACGTCAGGCATTTACTGACATACGTCGCGATGGCGCCTTTAAGATTGGGCCACCAATACAGTACTTTAACATCTTGGTACATCTTGTCTGCGCCAGGATGTATAGAATATCGCGTCTTGTGAGCTTCGTTTAATACTTGCTCGCGCAATCCTATCTTGAGAGGGACCCATATGCGGTTAGCGAAATATAGATTGCCGTTCTCTTTGAGCTCCAAATCCTTAATCATACCCCCAAGGGATTCGTTTTTAACAAACTCTGGTTTCAAGGCTTCTTGCTGAGCGTCTCTGATGCGGGTAGAGAGATCTGCGCGAATGGTCAACCTTAGAGCCTTGACTCGTAGCGTTTTTATTCGCCCCTTCCTACTTAGCGCGTCTGCTACCACATTCGCCTTTCCAGGGTGGTACTTAATTTCACAATCATAATCATTCAACAACTCCACCCATCTTCGTTGCCTCATGTTTAAATCGTTTTGATCAAATATATGTTGAAGGCTCTTGTGATCCGTAAAGATTATACACTTTGTACCATAGAGGTAATGGCGCCAGATTTTTAGCGCGAAGACAACCGCTCCAAGTTCCAGATCATGCGTTGTGTAGTTCTTTTCATTGGTCTTGAGTTGGCGCGAGGCATACGCTATGACTTTGTCTCGCTGCATAAGGACACATCCGAGTCCCTGATGTGAAGCGTCGCAGTAAACGACGATGTCATCCGTCCCCTCGGGCAGAGACAAAATTGGCGCACTACATAACTTCTGTTTTAACATTTGAAATGCTGCTTCCTGATTTTCGCCCCAAACAAACTTCTTGTCTTTCTGAGTTAGCGCGGTCAGAGGTAGAGCTATCTTGGAGAAGTTCTCAATGAAGCGTCGATAGTAGCCAGCTAGTCCTAGGAATTGCCTCACCTCAGTTGGGGTTTTTGGCGCTTCCCAGTTTTCGATGGCCTTGACCTTGGAAGGATCGACGTGTATTCCTTTCTCGTTTACAACGTGACCGAGAAAATGAACTTCTCTAAGCCAAAACTCACACTTGGAAAACTTCGCATACAACTTTTCTTTCCTCAACAATTCCAAAATCAATCTCAGGTGTTGCTCATGCTCGGCCTTGGTCCGAGAGTAAATCAAAACATCATCTATAAACACAATCACAAACTTGTCCAAGTATGGTTTGCACACGCGGTTCATCAGATCCATGAATACAGCCGGCGCATTAGTTAGCCCGAAAGGCATCACTAAGAACTCATAATGGCCGTATCTAGTTCGAAAGGCTGTTTTCGGCACATCTTCCTCATGGACCCTAAGTTGGTGGTATCCTGACCGTAGATCTATCTTCGAATAATAACTGGATCCCTGCAACTGGTCAAATAAGTCGTCAATCCTCGGTAAGGGGTACCGATTCTTGACTGTCAGCTTGTTCAGCTCCCTATAGTCAATACACATCTCCTTTCTTCTCTACGACATGCGCCAGGAAGGCGTAGCACCCTTTCCTTAGGCACTTGCGCGCCTTTAGGCACGAAATCAGTTTCGTCGCAACTCCCCTTCTTTCCCCTTGAATCACCAAGGTTTCTCCGTTCAACAGTGGGACCCGGACCTGCTTCTCATGACAAATAACTTCCGCGTGGTTCTCGACTAACTAATCCATACCTATTACAATGTCAAAACTTCCCAAGTCTATTGGCAACAAGTTAATATTGAACCCGTGACCTCCCATGACTATTACACATTGTTCAATTCTTTCGTTCGCGCATAACTGCCTACCATTGGCTAGTTCTATAGTATAAGGTGTGTCTAGCCTACTGCTCGCTAGGCCTAGGGAGTTTTTAAACTCAGCGGATATAAAACTTAGGTCAGCGCCAGTATTAAATAAAACAGATGCAAAATGGCCGTTAAGCAAAAACGTACCGGTTACCACATTCGGCTCTTCTTTAGCTTCGCCCGCGCCGATCACAAAAGCTCTCCCGCGAGCTTGGTTTCCCTTTTGCGGGCAATCCCGACTAAAATGCCCTGGCTTCCCGCATGCGTAACAGTTGTCACTGGCTCCAGCTTCCTTAGCACAGCAATTCACCGTCTTGTGCCCTGGCCTGTTACATTTGGCGCACGTGACGCTCGCGCATTCACCCTCGTGGTGAAACTTGCATTTGTTGCACCATGGGTAAGGCCCGCTGTATCCTTTCCTTGATGGCTCCGCGGCTTGGATCGCGTAAACCCTTGCGCTCTCCTGCTTCTTGAACGGTGGCTGCTTGGAGTCGGACCCTCGGTGGTGAGAGTTCCATTTCCTCTTGGAGTCAGAGGTTCGCTGCTCGTTTCCGCGCGTAGTCAACATACCCGCACGGACCGTATCCCTTGTAAGGGTGATGGCCCGCGCTACCGCCTCATCAAAGGTTGGAGGCGCTGCGGCGTTGAGCGGAACACTAACAACAGGAGGTAACCCAAAGATATATCTCTCGATCTTCTTTTCCTCCGTGTTTGCCATGTCTAGCACCAACTGGCAAAGCTCGTTGAACCGGTTGTTGTAGGCGTCGATATCCGTTCCTACCATGGTGTGGTTCCAGAATTCCTGTTGTAGGCTCTGAATTTCTGCGCGAGAGCAGAACTTTCTCATCATCATTTCCTTCAGTTCTTCCCAGGTCTTGTGAAGAGCAACTTCTCGCCCCAAAGTCTTCACTTGAAGCTTCCACCAAGACGAAGCTGCTTCTTGGAACATGCAGGTCGCGTAAAGGACCTTCTGGTTCTCACTACAACCGCTAATGGAGAGAACTGTCTCCATCTTGTCAATCCAGTTGTAGAGCCCAATGGCCCCTTCGGTACCCTTGAATGGCCAAGGCCTACAGGCCATAAATGTCTTATAGGAGCATCCTTTGTCTAAGGCTCCTGATTCGGGTTCTGGGGTCTCGTTCTGACGACCCTGACTAGATTCGGCCTTGCTGGCCTCATGTGTCGCGATCGCCTGCGCGATTATTTCCGCGAGTTCCTCGGGTGTCATGGTAATTCCCTTGGCTCTAGTTGGAGGCATTCTCGCTTTAAAAGAGTGAAAATATATTAAACTTAGCGCATGTATTCTGAGCACATAATGTTCTTTATCTTTATTCACTAGACACTGTGTGACCCGTGTTCCTAAGTGTGTGTATAGTTTCTTTTTAAAAAAATATTATTTGAAAAAATATTTCATGCGATTTCCCCAACGGTTATAGTCTAGGTTAAAACTTCTTTTCCTAGTTCGCTATAACCAGTGCTCTGATACCAATCTGTCACACACCCGGCCCTGAACGGCGGAAACAACCGGGCGCGCGCGAGTGGGGATTGATACTTAAGCACGGGCCATTGCAAGCAAAGTAAGATTTTCATTGCGCATGAAATGTTTAATACAAATACATTACATTGTTAAAATTTACATAAAAACGTCCAAGTATAAAAACTGTTGAAGATTTCCACGCCATATCCCCTTGCGCGGCGGGAACAACCACGCGCATCGAAGGGATAGAACTAAAATCTTCCAAAAAGCTAGTTTTAGATGTTCAGCGTGAGGT
The DNA here is from genome assembly GCF_021521415.1 of Bidens hawaiensis. Lineage (NCBI taxonomy): Eukaryota > Viridiplantae > Streptophyta > Magnoliopsida > Asterales > Asteraceae > Bidens > Bidens hawaiensis. Next base: position 36,370 of record NW_027505897.1, on the reverse strand, counting down.
GCTCTAAGTGTGACTCCATGCGCAACCTAGTTATCTCCTGAAAGACACGTAAAAACATTTGAATCAGTATAAACTGAGTGAGTTCACAAGTTTTAGTAACTTGATAAATCGTATTGCATCATAATCTTGATACAAATCATTCTGAAACATAATTCTGATAGCATCATTAATACACATGCTTGGTAAAACATAGTTCTATCAACATATTCTGATAAAATCGTTCCGCGGGTTACGCGCGAACATTTCTGGGAACTGTGCTCGTCTGGGTAAGTGGCGCTGCCACTACGAGCGAAATAAGTAATACCGTCCCGCGGGTTACGCGCGGACACTTCTGAAAAATCGTGCTCGTCTGTGTAAGTGGCGCCGCCTCTACGAGCGAATAATACCGTCCCGCGGGTTACGCGCGGACGTTGTGCCGGAAAACAAGGCGCTCGTCTGCGTAAGAGGAGCGACCTCTACGAGCGGGCTCAATCCCATAGTACTGCCCCGTGCTAGGCACTCGTCTGTGTAAGAGGTGCGACCCCTACGAGTGGGTGGATCAAACCAGCAGTCCCTACCCTTAGAGTTCCAATGGTAAAGTGATCACTTACTCAAATCTGGTGCACTAACATCGAAAACCATAGATAACCGTTTGCATTGCTCATCATGAAACATAATTTAAACACATAATCGCTTGCATAGCTTGTAAGTATACCATGATAAAACGTTATTTAAGTACGTGTCCCTCGCCCCGAAAACAGTTTAAAAATAGTGAAAACAGTGAAAATAGGGGCTGTGAGACTCACCTGTGGTTCTTGTTAAGAGATTAATCGAGATTCGGGTTTTCTTGGTGTTGGCCTTTGAATTGAAGGTCTAGAATACGATTAAATAACAAGAAGTATACATATTAAGATCAAGAAATAGGAGAATATAAGGGTTGGAAAGTAGATCTCAAGGTTATAATCTCGGCTTACCTAGTAACAGGATCGGAAATGGAAACAACGGATGCTTGGGAGATGATTAGTGCAAGTTTGCAGTTCTTAAGAGAGAAGTTTGAAGTGTGTTTGGGTGATAATTTGGGTTACATATTTATAGGCAAACTCAAGGGAACACAATCCCTTGCTTTAGGGAATTGTAATCTTTTCATATCTAGGTGTAATGATGATAAAGTATGGAATTTATTATTATTTATTTAAAAGTGGAGTAGTGGATAAAAGATTTTGATTTGATTTGGTCAGGACATGCAGGTCTGTGGTTGGTGGGAGTAGGGTGGCTGACAGTTGACTTTTCATGTTACAGTGTGCTTTTTCAGGTACTTTTGTCAGTGTACAGTAAAAAGTGGAAAATCTCTGAAACACGCTACTGTTTCCTTTTGGGCGGGAGTAATCTCCTTACATCTGGAGAGTAGACTAAGTGTTCTGCGCGTATTACTTTGTGCGCATAGCTTTCTGCGTGAAGGACATTTCTTTGCTGCGGGTAGGTACGTAACCTTCTCGCAGTTAGGGACATTGAGTTTCATTTGTAGATTCTCCAGGTGGGCTTGGTATTTCAACATAGTGATCAGTCATGTTGAAGTCAATTCCATCTTGGAGCTTCAGACAAACTAGCTCTCAATGTTCCCGTCATGCGGGGAGGTTAGTCCCCTTCCGCACGCGCATAAACGACTTAGGATGCACCCGCCTTAGCATCATGCGGGACGGTCAACCCATTAGACAACATAAAGTTAAGTTACATGAAAACATAAAGCCAAAACATTCGCGCATGGCGCATATAACATATGCCCATGCTGGTTTTTACATCGCGCGCTCGCGCAGGGCGCACATAACGTGCCCGCGCTGACTCTAACATAGCGCGCTCGCGCAGGGCGAACATAACAATTGCCCGCGCTGATTCTAATATAGCGCGCTCGCGCAGGGCGAACATAACAATTGCCCGCGCTGATTCTAATATAGCGCGCTCGCGCAGGGCGAACATAACAATTGCCCGCGCTGATTCTAATATAGCGCGCATAATACTCACAATCACCTAATTATTAGGTTGATTACTTAGTTTATAGGATTGGGAAATTACCGGGTGCCACAATTACGTTTCAGATCATTGTGTAATATATATTCACCCTTGTGTTTTATGTTTTATGTTATTGTGTAATATGCATTAATCATTATGTTTTATACTTTTATGTATTAGATATAATTGTTATTTTATCTTTATATTTACATATTAGAATTACACAATAGTGTTATTTTACTATTACAATTTTAAGATTTCATCACTTTTGAAAAAAAAACACAATGATAAATAGAGAAAAACAATGATAAACATAAGACACAATGGCAAACAGAAAGACACAATGGCATAAATTTTTTTTATTTTTATAAAACAAAGTCATACTCACGTTAAAGATAAAAAAACATTTGTTATTATGGTGAAGCTTTTTTCTTTAATAAAAAATCAAACAAGTTATAGATGTTTTAAAATCATTGGGGAATTTACATTTGCTTTGCATGTGACTAGAGAAAATATATGTTTTTCCTTTTATACCCTTCCTCCTTAGGTCTTCACTTGACACATGACAACAAATTATGACCTCTCATCCTTTTTATTTTGTTTCCCTTTGTAGAATAACCCAACCCTCTATGAAAACCGTTGTTGAACAATTGTTTGATCTTTAGGTTTTTCTTTTTCCCTTTTATATATTTAGATTTTTTTCTCCATTCATGGAGATTTTTATCCAATAATTTTTTAGATTTTTTCCTTCATCTTTTGTTTCGTTAAAAAAAAGAGTTATTTATTATTACGCCGCCATTGTGTCGTCAAATTGTTGCTTTTGACGACTCAGTTTTAGCTCCTATCGTCGTAGTCGAAGCTCTATCATTGTGCCTAGCTGTTGTCCGATTAAGACTCCACTGATCTTCTTAAATGCTAAAATTGATCGAGTTTCTGCTTTACTTGACAGGTGATCATGTATCTTTAAAAGTTTTACGCTCCAGACTGAGCGTCAGAATACCTACCTCTCTGACTACGGGGGATTTTAGAGAATATTATAAAATATATTTAGAGTTTGAGTATTATATTGTTATCATAGTTAGAAGATTGTATTTGATTATATTTCCTTGTAATTATCTTATTGTACTGTTATATATAATTGACTAATAATAGTATAATACATTACACCGTAAGGTTTTCCTTGTATTCTACAACTAAATCCCTACGTCTACAAACCTTTGTACCCCAGAATGGTAAAACATTTTTTTTCCACCAAATTCAATTTTTGGGTAGGGGAGATCCTATCGAATCAACAACATTGTGATAATCTCTTGAATCCAACATAAGAGATTTCTATGTTTTATAAATTCCATTAGTTTTATCAAATAATAAAACTTTACAAATATTTTTAAAACTATTTATTTTAACTCAATATATAGTGATTATATAGAACATGTGTCACAAAATTGCATATGAATAGAAGTGTATTAATCAACATTTATACAAGTTTGTATACATATATTAGATTTCACTAAATTTACAAAATATAATGACTATCTAGTGGTTCATATTATACAGCATTTAATCGAATGATAATATACATTAGCGGAACCAGTGGGGTTCAGAAGGGTCTAGTGACCCTCCGGCCGGCCAAGGTTGCATTAGTATGCTAGCCATCAGAGTTTTTATAGGGTTTAAACCCTGGTCAGAATTTTTTTTCCAGCAAGAGACGACGAAGATAAGTTGCAGTTGCGGGAACTATGAAAGAGATGAGGATAAATATGAAATAACATTATGATGTTTGAACGATTATTTTTGGGTTTTATCAAAAAAATATATATTATTTTATAAATAAATTCCTAAAATAAACATTTATGAAAACAAACGTGTAATGACACTTTCAACGGGTTGAAATACGCATTTTCAAGCGTGTTTAGTTTTGATAGATTATATATATATAAAAAAAACCCACTACATTTGAGAAAACCCCGGAAACTCTCTTGTGTGGTTGTCATTGAGCCACATAGTCATCTTTTACTTTTTAATGTTTTAAAAAATCTGAAGGGTGTTTAAGTCATTTACTCAACATGTCCTTTATTAGATATACAATACCTAACTCTCACACACTTATCATCTTCACCAACTCTCTTTCTCTTTCTCCATCCCTAGGAAGATTATTGAAAAAAAAAACATCTCTCACCATCTCCAAATCTCGATCCGATTTAGTACCTGACAACAAATATGGTTGTGTCAGCCGCCCGTGGTTCTCTTTTTTCATCTCTTTCTCTTCTCCCGTGAGAACTTCATACTCCAGGAGGTGTTTTTCTTTGATAGATCTTTGATGTTTGGTAGTTCTTTACCATTTTTTGATAGATCTTTTGATCTTTGATGTTTTATTCCAAGATATAATGTTTTTTTTTCTTTTTCTTTTCGTTTTTAAGATCTAAAGAACTTTATTTTCGTTTTGCTAGATCTTTAATGTTTTTGTTCAAGATATGATCTAAAGAATGTATTTGATAGATTTTTTTTTTCATAATATGATGTATTTTCGTTTTCTTTCTTTTTGTTTTTAAGATCTAAAAAAATGTATTTTTGTTTAAGATATAATGTATTTGGTTGTTCTTTACCCTTAAACATATATTACCTCCGCCGTTACCTTAGGCCGGAAACTACTGTCGGAGTTTGCCTAAAACCTGATGGTTGTTCATATCTTAAAGAAAAAGAAGAAGATGGTTGGATTAGATTGAGTTAGAATGAAAGAGAAATGTATATGTTTAAAATATGGTGACTTTTGTGTAAGAGAGAGTGTGATGTGACATAAAGTGGGTGATAAAAATGTATGGATATTTGTAGGAGAGAGAGTGTAATGGTGACATAAAGTAATGAAAAGTAATGAAAATGATTGTTTTTTTTTTCTTTTTATCTTTTTAAGATCTAAAGGATCCGTATGAGTGTGCATTTTTGTATTGATTTGTTTATAAAATATGTTTTTTCTTCTTTTCCTTTTCAAGATCTAAAGAATTATATTTTTGTTTTTTTTATTATTTTTTCTTTTTATCAGTAAGAATCCAATAAGTGTATTTTGGTCTATGTAAAATTTTCGTAAAACATATGTTCGTAAACATATGTTCGAAAAACATATGTTCGATTAATGTTATAACATATGTTTTAAACAACTACCATATGTTTTTTATACAATTTAACATATGCTTTAAACAATTAACATATTTTTTTTATACAATTAACATATGTTTATGTTACTTCCAGATCGAAAACCTGCTAAACAATCAACTTGTGGTGCGATGAATTTCTAAAGAGTGTCAGAAAGATGCAGAATTGTTTAAAAGCCTATTGGAGCTAGTGAAGAGAGAGAGAGAGAGATAGAGAAAGAGATTGTGACATAAAGTAAACAATTTGCAAAAGAGAAATAGTGATGTGCCATAAAATAAACAAAAGAGAATAGAAGAAAAAAGAAAAAGTATGAAAGAGAAATATTTTATGTGTGTGTGTGAGGACATGTATAAGAGAGAGAAAGTAATTGTGACATAAAGTAAACAATTGTAAATTATTATGATACACATTTTTTAATTCATTTAAAAGTTATTTTAAAATAGCCTATGTAATAATAATCATTGATAAATTGTTTGACATTTTATTTTTTGTTGGAGATAAAAGATTTAAATTTCTTTTAAAAAAATTTGTGTAATAATAATCATTAGTAAATTAGTTGACATTTTGTTTTAAGTTAGAAATATAGGATTTAAAATTTTAATTTATTAGTAATATTGGTGAATTAGATAGATAAAAAATTGAATAATAACATTCTGGTGCCAAAAAAAATAAGTTTTTGCATATTTAAAAAACTGAAGACAGGCGTAACATACGTTTTCGCATGTTAAAAACATATGTTTCTAGACAACAGTAACATACGTTTAAAAAAACAAACTCTGAAGACCACCCCACCCCCGCCATCTTTTTTTCCAGTACAAATAAGTTGAAGATGTAGTATAAAATTCAAGATTTCTTCAAGAATCGCAACAAAACCTAAAAAAAAAATTAAATATTATTATGGGCCAACAATAAAAAAAGAATGAAGCTCATTTTATAAGTTATTTTAAAATAGCCTACGTAATAATAATCATTGATAAATTGTTTGACATTTTATTTTTTGTTGGAGATAAAAGATTTAAATTTCTTTTAAAAAAATTTGTGTAATAATAATCATTAGTAAATTAGTTGACATTTTGTTTTAAGTTAGAAATATAGGATTTAAAATTTTAATTTATTAGTAATATTGGTGAATTAGATAGATAAAAAATTGAATAATAACATTCTGGTGCCAAAAAAAATACGTTTTTGCATATTTAAAAAACCGAAGACAGGCGTAACATACGTTTTCGCATGTTAAAAACATACGTTTCTAGATAACAGTAACATACGTTTAAAAAAACAAACTCTGAAGACCACCCCACCCCCGCCATCTTTTTTTCCAGTACAAATATGTTGAAGATGTAGTATAAAATTCAAGATTTCTTCAAGAATCGCAACAAAACCTAAAAAAAAAATTAAATATTATTATGGGCCAACAATAAAAAAAGAATGAAGCTCATTTTAAAAGTTATTTTAAAAAAGCCTATGTAATAATAATCATTGATAAATTGTTTGACATTTTATTTTTTGTTGGAGATAAAAGATTTAAATTTATTTTAAAAAAATTTGTGTAATAATAATCATTAGTAAATTAGTTGACATTTTGTTTTAAGTTAGAAATAAAGGATTTAAAATTTTAATTTATTAGTAATATTGGTGAACTAGATAGATAAAAAATTGAATAATAACATTCTGGTGCCAAAAAAAATACGTTTTTGCATATTTAAAAAACTGAAGACAGGTGTAACATACGTTTTCGCATGTTAAAAACATACGTTTCTAGACAACAGTAACATACGTTTAAAAAACAAACTCTGAAGACTACCCCACCCCCGCCATCTTTTTTTCCAGTACAAATAAGTTGAAGATGTAATATAAAATTCAAGATTTCTTCAAGAATCGCAACAAAACCTAAAAAAAAAATTAAATATTATTATGGGCCAACAATAAAAAAAGAATGAAGCTCATTTTAAAAGTTATTTTAAAATAGCCTATGTAATAATAATCATTGATAAATTGTTTGACATTTTATTTTTTGTTGGAGATAAAAGATTTAAATTTCTTTTAAAAAAATTTGTGTAATAATAATCATTAGTAAATTAGTTGACATTTTGTTTTAAGTTAGAAATATAGGACTTAAAATTTTAATTTATTAGTAATATTGGTGAATTAGATAGATAAAAAATTGAATAATAACATTCTGGTGCCAAAAAAAATACGTTTTTGCATATTTAAAAAACTGAAGACAGGCGTAACATACGTTTTCGCATGTTAAAAACATACGTTTCTAGACAATAGTAACATACGTTTAAAAAAACAAACTCTGAAGACCACCCCACCCCCGCCATCTTTTTTTCCAGTACAAATAAGTTGAAGATGTAGTATAAAATTCAAGATTTATTCAAGAATCGCAACAAAACCTAAAAAAAAATTAAATATTATTATGGGCCAACAATAAAAAAAGAATGAAGCTCATTTTCTACTCTAAAATAAAAAAATGCAAAATATGTAAAACAAGATCCAAATCTAAACAAAATTTCCAAGAATATCTTAAAAAACTAAAATACTAAAACGACCAGATCTGAACTCTGTCAACATGGTACCTTAAATAGAAAAAAAAAACTAAAAACGATATGCTTTGGCGGTGCCCTTGATATGCGACCTGCGACATCCGGCAACGGTGACATCCGGCAACAGCGACATCCGGCAACAACGACATCCAACAACAGCGGTGGTCGTGACATCCGGCAACGGCAACGGGCAGATCTACGAATGAAAGATGGAGGAAGAGAGAGGTCCTTGGTTTTGAATGAAAGATGGAGGAAGAGATGGAAGAAGAGAGAGGATGTGTTGGTTTTGAATAATGAAAAGAGAGAGAGAGAGAGGGAGGGGGGGGGGGGGGGGCTTGATCTGATGGATTGTCCTTGATTAGTAACATAAAACAAAAATTGTAAAATGTCTAGATTTTCCTTTTGTACCTTTTTCATGTTTTATTTAATTACAAAATGACACTTTTTAAAATCATCCAATCTCAACCATCCATTCATGAAGATCAATGGCTAGTATAGGGTTTCCAGGGTTTTCGTAATTGGAGTGGGTTTTTATTTTAACCTTTCCACACACACACACACACACACACACACACACACATATATATATATATATATATGAAAAAAGGTATAACATTTATTATCCCCAACCTAAGGCAGAAATGTCGGGGCGCGAGTGTTCACAGCTCACAAGGTACTATCATGCAATTGTAAAGTGACAATATCTAATTAATTATTTTAAATAAATAATTTAAATTTAATACACCAAATATAAAAGAGATTACAAAATGATATCAAACAATTCTTATATAAGTTTTATATCCTAAAACTCTTCTCTAAATGATCTTCATCTTGATAAACAATTCAACCTGCAAATGCGTACAAAATATATAGTTTTGTCAACACGAGGTTGAGTGAGAAAATCACAAGTATTTTTGAATTCAATATAATAATATATAAATAAAGATAAATGAGCAAAACCGTTATTTATGAGTATAATCAATCAAACCATACCATGTAAACATTTCAAACAAATAATTATATGCGGGCTAAACCGTTTCCATGCGAATCGGGCATTGGTTACCATGATAGAATAATTGAGTTGTCGGTGAAACTATTGTGTTTCGAATAAATTTTGAATTTTAACTATCTCTTTTCTTTTGAATACAAGCATTCTTGTGTAAAGACACGATCTGTATGCTAATATCTTTCTTTATATACTTTAGGGATTTAAATACCCTTTTTCTTGTTACAAAATTTCTCGCGTAAAACGAGTTTACAAGAGTTTACAAGACTATAAGTTATTTCTAATGCCTTCAGATCTTGAACATTCATTTGGAATACTCTTGTCTGCTTCTATTCTTGATTATCGGATGCATCGTGTATGTTTAACATGTTTATTTTAGCATTCCCTTTCTTAGCACCGCTTCCACTTGTGTTGCTTGTCTTATTCAGATATTCTGAGCTGAAGTGTCCCTTTTCTCCACAATTGAAACATACAACTGTTTTCCTCCTGCAATCGTCTTCTGAATGACCGAATTTATTGCAGAAGGTACATGTTACCAATGGAATATTTTTTGGTTGGTCTTAAACACTTTTCCGTGATGTCTTCTGCCACAACGTTGGCAGATTGGTCTCGTGAATTTAGATGAACCTTCTTCCTTTTCTTTGTTTTTCTTAGTTTTCTTTTCCTCGGTTTCTTCTTTATTATCCTTGCCATTCTTGTCCTCTTCTTGATTAAATAAGACCATTCATAAGATAACTAGCTAATTCCATGGCTGAATCAACGGTTTGAGGCAAATGAGATCTCACCATATTTCTAATATCCCGAGGTAAACCCCAAATGTAGCGGGTTACTTTGTTAAATTCCGGTGTTACCAAATATGGTATCAATCTACAATACTCATGAAACTTAGTATTGTAATCCTTGAGATTAGTGCCTTCCACTTTGTGGTTCAAAAACTTGGTTTGAATAAGATCGGTTTCATGCATGTGACAGAACTTTTGTAGCACAAGTTCTTTGAATGCTTCCCACTTCAATTGATACATAGTTTCTCTACCATTTGACATGATCAGGGTATTCCACCATTCCAAGGCTTCATCTTTAAAGTGTTGGAGGAGTACTGAATCTTTTGAATTTCAGTACATTGGCTGATGATAACAATGGACCCGATTTCTTCAAGCCATCGTAAAGTTGATATGGCGCCTTTATCACCAAAGAATTCTTTTGGTCCATAGTCTTTGAAGTTCTTGAAACTACATCCTTGGATTACTAATTGTTTCCTGAATTTATGATTGAATTTGCTTTCAGCGTTGGAGCTATGAACACCTTTTTCTTAATGAGAAGGATTTCGATATGGGTGGGTTCTAACGGTATTGTTTGAATGCTGAATTTTACTTTTGTGTGACCCTTCTTTCATAGCATCGACGAGAGTAGTCATTGTGTTATGAATCATTTCTTGTATTTTGACAAGATACTGCTCAGGAATCACCTATGCAGGTTTTGTCATATCCTTGTTGCCTCTTTGAATTGAGTTTCGTCATTATTTTTTTGATTGTTAGGTTCGACATTCTGTAAATAGAATAGATTTTAGTATGAACGGAATTCTTATTTATATACTAATGATTGAATGTTTGCAACAAATGTGTGACACTGAACAATTGATATAAGTACAAAAGATTGATTTGTTTAGAGAATGTTCAATTAAGTCTGTCGCATTTCGAGGATATTTCTTTCTAATCTTTCTTGAGGTTGTTCGTCTCGTACATGGCACAATTCAGTCATTTATTCTTTATATGAGAATTGATGTTTGGGATGATCTTATAAAATTATAGTTCCAATATATCATTCTCCACATATCTTCATGATGGTTGATGAGGTTCTTGTGAGACATCAATGCTTTCTTGTTGTATATTCTTGAAATGGTTAGTACATACCTTGTGTACAAATAAACCACGGGAATTTCTATAATTCTCTTTCTAGGTTTGTTTCATTTAATCTTTACTAATTATTTCATGTAGCGTTAGACTTAGGGTTAGTCAACTTTTTGATTTTGTCCACCTGGACCTTTCCTCAATTTTCTAGATAGCATTCTCTCACTTCCAGATGTACTAAAGAATTATCTTGAGAGTTTGTGCAATCTTTTCTTGACATAATTCTTTAAAATATACATTACTAATTTCGAGGAAATTTAAATATATCTTTTATTTACGTTGTTAGAAGATTGCACGACATTTATTACAATTGCATTACTAAGATTCTTATTTCTTCTACCAGACAATCAATTTTTAATCTTGTTGTCCTTCTTGGTGCTTTCTCCCTTATTCTTTTCTTTTTTGCTTCTCCTCAGTATCCATTTCTTCCTTGAGCATTGCTTCAGCTAGTTTAGTGACATTGATTTCATAATGAGTTGAATCATCTTCTATGTCATACATTCCTGTATAATCCATGTTCTGACGTTCACCTTCAGTGTGAGCAAAGTAAGGATCTTGTAGTTTTGAATAATTAAAATATGGGAGGGAGAATTCCCAAAATAGTCCTTTAGAAGAGAGAGAAATCAAAAATAGTCCAAAACATTTTCCCTTCCCAAAATAGTCCTTACAAATTTGTCTCCAACGTGAAATTGGTATTCGTGACGTGAGATTTGGTTGACCAGTCACAGATTGACACGTGTAAAGTTAACGATAAAGTTTCATCCAAATCTGTCTCGACCGATATTTTTGTAGTCAAAATCGTCTTCTGAAAAACCATTGTTTTGGAATGAAAGTTATCCGCCACGTGAGGTTTCAAAAAAAGATGATTTTCGCGTTTTTTTGAAATTCATCTCCTCGGACACATTTCAAATGAATTTCGTCTACTACGTGAAATTTCAAAAAAGTAGGGAAAAAAAACGATACTTTTTCAGTGAACTTAGTCTTGTCCGATGATTTTTAATAAAGTTAAAAAAAACGATTAATTTACAAAAAAGTTTAAAACAAACGATAATTTACCTCTGAATTTTATCTCCTCAGTTTATTTTCATTAAAGTTTTATAAAATCCAAAAAATTTGTATTTTAACCTTGTTATATTATATTTTTCTTAAATGTTCTCCCACTTCAACATAACTTTCTTCTAGAACAATGAAATTCAAGAGAGGTGATAAGATTGAAGTTGTTGATTTGGGTGTTGGGTTCGTCGAATCGTTTTATGATGGCAACATAATGTCACGGGTTGGCAAGAAGACCTACATCGTTCAGTTCAGTGCCCTGCTTGAAGCTGATCAGTCTGGGTTTCTTAGAGAGTTTGTTACGACCGACAAAATAAGGCCAAAGCCTGCTGATTTTGTTGTTACTGACTTTGTTCTCGGCCAAAAGGTAGATGTTTTTGCAAACGATGGTTGGTGGGTTTGTCGAATTGCTAGCAAAATCGGGGAAACTGAGTATCTGGTCCATTTTGAACCTCCCTTTCAAGTGTGCCCCGTCGATTATAATCACGGGGCACAAACACCTAACAAAACTTCTTATTTGAAATGAAAAGTAAACAATATACATATGTTAAACAAAACAAGACTTAACCAGCGGGAATCATAAAACTTATACTAAAGACTTACAGCGACACCAACCGCAACAAATGACATCTCAAAACGGTTTGACTCGTCTCGGAGGATATGAGTCCGAGTACCTGGATTGGCAATTTCTAAATTGTGACAATAAACTGGAAGTCTCGCAAATGACTCGTCAGAGGTACCTAAAAGCATAGACTCGGCATAAACTTTACCTTTCCAAGCTTGTTTGTATGACAAATCAACCATGAATCTTTCATTTAAAATGTTGACAATATTTTTCCCTTTAATGTCGTGTGACCTGTTAGTAACCAAGTCCTTAATGCAGTTTGCAACTACCTTTTTATTGGCATTGCGATGATTAGGATGAAATTTAGTTTGGGAACATGTAGGGAGCTCACTAAAAAAAGTTACGTAAAATGCATAAGAATCTTTGACGTTACGTGATCGCAAACTCCATTGACACCCTTCTGACTTACATTGGACTTGTAATCGTTGTTTATTAGATTGGGAAGTGATGAACTCAAACCCATTAGTTATTGCCATAATTCCTAACTCAAGTAACAACTCTTCTTTGTTCATAAACAACTTGCTTAAAATAGGATGTGAAGACAAGGACCTTTCTTTACGTTTCTTTCCTTTCTTTGAGTTAGAAGGACTACCTTCTTCAACTACGAGTAGACCCACATTTAAATTAATAACCTGTCGACGTTCTAAAGACAAACCTAAATCATTAGATGATGTATTCAAATATGGTATACTTTCTATCAGGGGGAAATTCAGATCAGGGACAGTTTCCTTTTTCGGCATAGAACCCTCACCATATGCTCCGACCACATAGACAAGCACAATTTCAGAAATGTTTCTTTTCAAAATCCGTTTTAAAAAGATGGACAGGTCATAATTGTCTATTATATCAACGGGATACACGTACGATGAGAACTTGTACGATAGTCAGGATATATGACTTACCTTAAACCGATCTTGAATTATATCAATCAGCTCACTATAGGTAACGTTTGACGACAGACTTAACCCAACCCGTTTGAAATTTTTTGGAACGTGCTCAAAACTTCTGTTAACGTCGTTCCAATCACCACCATAACAAACTACAACATTATCAAATTCCATGAAATTAACACGTACAACTCAACAATGGTAAATGAAGTTGAAGGGATACAATTGAATTATATTTGTATAACTAATTTTAAAGGATACATACAATTTCTGGTCAAATCTGTCTTTGACAACAATTTTATGAAAAACTTCGTCGTATAGTACAAATGCATTGTAACCTGGGTCATCCAAACTAGTTTCTCATAAAACTTATCGACATACATGATTTACTCACCAAACACACCCCTGACCATAGCTTTAAGTTAAAAAAACATCGGATCCAATATTGTTCAAATAAATTCATCGGATCTGACAATGTGGGCCCCAACATACCGGAAAAGATGTTTTTATTCAAAAAACCATCGGGTTCAATATATTTTTAACAAAAGTCATCGGATCTTACAACGTGAGCCCAATTCACACGAAAAGAATAACTTTCATATTAAAACCATCAAAAAAGATGAGTTTCATATCAAAACTCATCGGATCTGACAACTCTAATTTCAACAAAAAAAAAACATGAGTTTCATATCAAAATTTATCTTTTTCTAACATCTATTCTTTTTATGCAAATACAGATTAATTTCATCAAAAAACTATCAAATTAACACTTTGTAACAAAATCTATCTTTTCTAACAACACGTCTTTTTATGCAAAAAAGACGAAATTCAAATGAAATGCGTCGGACGCGATGAATTACAAAATACCGCGGAAACCGATAACTTTTAAAACCTCACGTGGCGGACAACTTTCATTCCAAAACAATAGTTTTTCATAAGACGATTTTGACTACAAAAGTATCGGCCTAGACAGATTTGGATGAAACTTTATCGTTAACTTTACACGTGTCAATCTATGACTGGTCAACCAAATCTCACGTCACGAATACCAATTTCACGTTGGAGACAGATTTGCAAGGACTATTTTGGGAAGGGAAAAAGGTTTGGACTATTTTCGATTTCTCTCTTTTCTAAAGGACTATTTTGGGAATTCTCCCTTAAAATATTCCTGTCCCTGAGGATTTTCTTCTTGATAAGTCATTACTTCTTTTCCTTTTGACATTGTTGGTTTCTTGGATCTACTTGATCCGACTCCATACGTGTTATGTCACAGCCCGACCAAAGGCGGCGGAACATGTCGGGGCGTAACATATTGATTGGACAGTAGCTCAAAAGACACTGATTAACGTGGCAATTATTATTTAATTTCATTAACATTAAATCAAGTACACAATTACAATAATTAAATCAAATAAATCGGTCTTTTGTGTAATATGAATAGATATCTTAAGGTCAAACTATTGTCTTCAATCTTGAATTATATCAACTACTTGTACCTGTAACATGTATGAAAATAGAGTTTGTCAACACGGATGTTGGTGAGAATACATAAGTTTTAGTTATATATATATATATAGAGAGAGAGAGAGAGATAGAGAGAAATCACAATTCATATGTAAATGATGAATATTACATTCTTATGAAAATGTAAACAACTAAATAGATGTGGACCCGTTCTTATTGATACGAAATCAAAGTACTTGGGTAAATGTATGATCATACTAGATGAGGATAGATGAGGATGAGATACCAACCACCAAACATAAAATAAGCAATTAAGCACATAGAGCATAATCATAGAGAATGCAATAATCACACATAACATATAATGAATCGTGTTTTGAATAGATGTAGAAATATAACACGGGTAAAATTGAATAAGATATACATGCTACCCCCAAAATATAATGTATGGAAAAAGGGGTATGTAAACTCACCTTAACGTGTAAGGCCCTGTTACCGGTGCCCTACACTGGACGTTGGATTTACTCATAAACACCGTTCATAATATCAGAGTTAATTAAAACATTCGCGGGATATAAAAAAAATAAAAAATCAACCATATATTACATAACCATCATTTCTTGTCTTAACAAGCATTCGAATCATATTATTATAAAAACATGTCTTTTAAATAACATAACATTTCATTAAGATGCCAGTCTCTTCAATTCCATGCCATGTGCTTCCCCTCAAGCGAGCTGCATCAATCTACTTACCTGCATGCATACTAAAACTCAGCTACGCTGAGTGAGTTCTAGTTAATCATACAACATACAATCTGTTCACATACTTGCACACATGCCCGAAGGTGTGTACATTATTCATACTTTATTTTACATACATAACTATCCATACTACTTAAAGAGCCTTCCGCCCTATAACCTCACAGATATTGTAAGGGTGTGGTCCCCAACATCACAGATATTATCAGGGTCTGGTCCCTATCCTCACAGATATTATCAGGGTCTGGTCCCTATCCTCACAGATATTATTAGGGTCTGTTCCCCTTGTTTCGTGCAACTGAATCATACCTGTCTTTACATACCTTCCTTAATAATAATACGTGCAATATCCGAAGATCGTTCACGTACTATCAACATAACATACATAACATACATACATCATTCATACATCATATATATATATATATGATGTATGAATGATGTATGTATGTTATGTATGTTATGTTGATAGTACGTAATATCCGAAGATCGTTCACGCACCGTCAAGCAATCATCATACATAAATCATACCAAGCATACACTTACCACTTAAGGTAAATGTATTAACTATCACATCGAGTATGCACACAGCCCCAAAAACATAACAAGGAAGTGTGGCTAGAAACTCACTTGAACACGGTTACGATCACCGTTAATAGTTATTCTCTTCTTTAGCCGTGCGCGACTAACTGTATAACAATTACACGTATCAATTAACTATCACTACCCATATCGCATTTCTAGTCTAATTATAACCCTCAATGAACAGGGGTCTGGGGGCAGCGCCCCAGGCAGCGGGGTTCTAGGGGCGGCAACCCCTAGCAGGGTCCAAGGGGCAGAGCCCCTGGCTGGGGTTAAGCTGCCAAGTCAGCTTGGAAATTTTATTTTCATTAACTGTTTTAACACATTTTCTATTAGGATTTTGAATCATTAATTAATTTGCTAAATTAAAAGTCCAAGGGCTTCTTTGTAATTAAATCATTCTTTTTCTAATTCAGGGACCATTCTGTAATTCCATTAAACTTCTAGTTCGTTAATTGACTCTTTAACGAATTGGTTTGTCATAACGAACTGGTCCTTTAAATGAACTGGACCCTCTAACGAACTGGTCCCTATAACAATTTGGACCTTATAACGAACTGGACCCTTGACGAATCAGTCCATATGGCGAACCAGTCCATGTAACGAATCAGATCTTCTAATACGTTATCTCTTTTAACGAATGATCAATGCGAATTTGGAGCTAGTTCGTTATCTTATACTTAACGAATTTTGAACACGAACTAAGTTTAGTTCGTTAGACTTCCCTTAACAAACCACTTAGCGAATCACCCCTAGTTCGTTAACCCCCGTTAACGAATTAGGGTTAGGTCAGAGAATGTCAGAACATTCTCTGACATCCCTTTAACCTCGTACCACTTTCCGGCGCCGCCTTTGCCGGAAAACCGGGATCTCGCCGGAAAAGCGAGATCCTGCTTATTTCTCCACCGTTTTCACCGTTTTTCGTCCTGTTAGATCCAGATCTGAGCTAGGGTGACCCCTAAGCTCACCTTAAGTTCGGTTTATACCCGATTCCACCCGGATTTCGTGACTCTAACGGTTTGATGGTGTCGGCTCGTCGTTTCGTGACTAAATCTAACGGGTTTTAGTTTATACAACATCATACTATCATTACCTTGAATCGGGATCAGTTTTTTTTATCTTGGATCGAGTAGAGAAAGGAGAGAAATTAGAGAGAGAGAGCTTAAGTGTGTCTTTTGGTGGTGTATGAAATATGTGTGAAATGAATTAAATGGGTGATTTAAAGTTTATATAATTATGGCTCACGGGCTTAAGCCCATGGTCTTTCCCTCTTTCCTTCAATACCAAAGTCCATAACCCATATCCATTTAACCCAACACTAGCCCGACTCATAATAACTCGTATTTTCATTTATTAACCGAAACTAGAAAACAGGATGTTACATAACGAGTGGAAAATAAATGATGAGACGACGCTAGGAAGATAAGATAGAGTCCTCGACATATAATATAAACGAAAAAATAATATAATAATAAGACTTCTAACGGAATTTGGGTTTGATGAGTCTTAGGTAAAGTTTGTAAATTATTAGTTTAATTATCCATATTATTGTTATTGTTCTTCTTCTTCTTCTTCTTCTTCTTATTATTATTATTATTATTATTATTATTATTATTATTATTATTATTATTATTATTATTATTAATGTTTTCGTTATTGTTAGATATTTAAACAAGTGGAGTAAATATTATATATAATACAAATAAAATAAAATTAACCGGCAACCTTTAATATGATTCGACTCTTTAAATATTATTATTAAAACATTAATGATGTATAATATGAGAAAGTTGAATTTGTTTTGAATAGGGAACATGGTTCGGTTTATTAAGCAAAATAAGTTATTGTCATTATACTTGTTATATGTATGCCATATATATGTATATTACAAGGTTAATAAAAGCCCAAAAGTACGAAAAAATTAAATTCGAAGTTCGTTTTATGAAGAAAAAGCATATTTAAGAATGTATAAATGTATTGTTCCCATAATATTGGATTAGAAGTGAGTAAAATAAATAATAAACATTAAAAACATCAATACCGAGCTTGGGGGATTTGAACCCGCGCCCCAGGATGGTTCTAAACCTTAATGTAACATGCGTTGGCCATCAGGCCAACACTTTGACTTGTTTACTACACAGATTAGAAATTTATAAGCATAAGAGTGGTTCTTGTTCTTCCCCAATTAAAACCCTAGACTTTAAATACGTTTAATAGACTATTGTTTGTTACAACTGTTTTAGGGTTAATGTTAATTGGCTAAAAACGATTTGAAATCATAAATTAATTACCGATGGTGGTCACTACTTGAGGGTTACCTGTGAGAAAGGTTGTCACAACTCTTGAATTGATCAACGAAGGTCTTAACGGCTTTGTGCGTTGCAATTAGGTTAGGGGTTAGGATGGTGCTGGTGTGAGGATGATGTGAGTGCGTTTAATTGCGTTTTGATGGTGTTTATATAGTGTTTTAGGAATTTATTAGCCGCGGTTCATTTCCATTTGAATTTAGCTATCAAATCACTATGGTTTACTATAATTAGGTTGTCGGTTAACGCGTTTGTGGGTCAAAGAAGGATTTGGAAAGATCAATTTCGCCGAAGATTGAGGAACAAGCAAATGGGGTGGGGTGGGGGTGGGGGGGGGGGGGTTATAGCTCGATGGTGATGATGGGGAAGGGAGAAATGAGGGAAGGGGTTTTGGATATTTTTTGCAATTTAGTCCCTAAACTTTAGGATTTGGTACACAAGTGGATAAATTTTACCTAGGGGTGGATTTTGCATATAAATCATAGTTAAATAAATAATTAACAAAAATAAATCAATAAAAGAAAAAAAAATACATATGTTTAAATGGCGCGATAATTGTTTTAGCGTCGAACACTCGAATAATTAATAATAAATAAAATAACCATAATAATAAATGTGTCGTGTTTCGGATTTGAAAAATAACGAATGTTACATGTTCCGACTTGGAATAATCTAAGCTAGTGGGATGTCAGAATCAAACGAATCTGAATCCTTCTCCATTGCTATTTGGTATGAATTTTCATCGTTAGATATAGGAACTGGGAGTAAAGATGTTCCCATGTATCCTTTTCCTTTACCAAATCGAAGCTGAAATGATCCTTGGCTATATTGACGATTAGACATCTGTACGAGGTTATTTTAGGGATAGGAGAGTTTTTTTCCTATCTCATCCGTATATGTTTATATCTTATCCGTAACAATTTTTAATCATTAAATAATTATTACTTTGATATCCTTATTTGGATACTAATGATTATTATAATCTTATTTTTGATCGAAGCCTAGGTATGATTATATACTTAATTCGCTAAGATCGATGGCTCTGATACCAACCTGCCACACCTCGACTTAGGGCCTAGGCGTGTGACCAATAGCTGGTACATGTCTTGTAAATATATCAGAGTTTGCGGGTTATTAGCGGAAGTCTTTATTTTATAATAAAGTATTAATATATTTTTTGAAATATTAATTTATTTGTTATCTTTATTTATAATAATAAAAAATCTAAATTAATTGTAAAGCTTCTCGGATAATAAATATCCGAGTGTTTGATTTATAAACCTTGTTTGATTTTACAAATCGTGTTTGCATAATGTTTATAATATTTTAATGATTTAAAACTGTGACATCTCTACCTTGCGAGCGTCTATCTTCTTGAATAGTTCTAATTCCTTGCTACCTGTACTAACATGTTTCCCTGATATATGGGGGAAAAATACGTCAGCGATATGCTGGTGAATCGTTGATTCTAAAAATATTTAATAAATCTTTTTTTGACTGACAAGATAGTTTTCTTAAACAATCTGTTACACCCGACCCAGGGGGGCTAGTCGTGACCGACTGGTATCAACCATGAGCAGCGGAAAATAGTTAAACTTAAAGGAAATTCATAATATGCTAAGAGTTTGCAAATTCAAAGGTACAACTAAAGCAAACAGGTTACCATGACCCTTAAATTGTCTTAGGTGCATAGCAATATTAATTAGTCTAGGATGTCATCAAACGATTACATCTCTATTTATCAAGTAGTCTTCCATGACCACATTACTTTATTCTTGAAAACCAAGGCTTCAACGGTTCACTAAGGCGACTAGGGCTGATTCCTTTCCCCAATGGCTAAGTTACCTGAAAAGTACATACTAAAATACGTCAACTTAATGTTGGTGAGCTCGTGAGTTTAAGACACATAATAATAAATTTGACACGTCATGGTATATCACATATCAAGTCCACAATCAAACCTGCAACTAGCATAAGCATCCCCAACTCATACTAGAAGTTATACCGTCCCAGACTATCGCCCTGCTAAAAGCAATAATCAAACACGTAGGTTATTGATGTACATAAAAATATACATCTTTTCGGCATCAAATAATCTCTAAAAACTGCAATTTCTATCAAATAACATAGCATAAAAGACTACTTATCATAATAAAACATAATTTCAGGTGAAACCAAGCCCAAAACAAAGAAACGAGCAAAAAGACGAAGAAAAACAGAAGAAAACACAAGAAAAACAAAGAAACACGCCCCCATGCCTGAAGAAACACGCCCCCATGCTTCTGAACACATGAAAAGAAAAAATTTGGAAGCAAAAGCACGGGACCGTGCCTACCAATCACGGGGCCGTGGACGAGAACACAGAAAAGACAAAGAAGAATTAGCACATGTCACTAAAAACCACGGGGCCATGCCCATCAACCACGGGTTCGTGGCCACCTTTCAGAAAAGACAAAATAAATCTGGTACATGTCATAAAAATACATGGGGGCGTGCCCACCAACCACGGGGCCGTGCCTCACACTCCGGATTGCCTATAAATAGAGGCTCTTGTGCCATTTGAAGAGTGTGCATTGAAAAGAATTCTATCCGGTTTTCACTTATAAAAACACACACTAACACTCTCATTGAAGATCTAGTGACGAGTTTGAAGGCTTGGAGGTCATCACCATCAACCATCATCATCAACCATCATTAAGAAAGAAGATTCATCTACAATTGGTTAGATTATTCCAAGTTTAATCATGTATTAGTTATCATCATTCATCTTAATGTTTATCATCATGCTCATTATGAGCTAAACTCCTTTTACCATCTAAAATCTATAAAGAAGCTTTGTTTTACTTGATAATTAATCAAGACATGTGATGTAGTCTAGTAAAGTACATGGTTATATTACAATTATCTTTTGATGAGAAATGTTTCACCATCATAAAACACTAATTCAAAGTTGGTAGTTGTCAATTCTATTGGCAATCGTTCATGATCGATTCATGTTCTTGAAAGATAGAAATGCTTTGATACATTATCGAAACATGGATCCTTATATTGTACTTAGAAATTGTAGGTTCCCAGCCGGATCTACAAAGGAATATCTCGTAACACGAAGGTGCGGAATCCCCACGTATACGATACGAGTGTCGAGACGATTAATACTTTGAATATAAGCAAACACACAAGAACATAAGATAATACTTGATATATTGCTAACACGTGATTCAGAGAATCACCCAAAAAACCAATCGTTCAAAAACACCAAAAACTTGACCAAAACCAGCCGCAATGGATGGTTTATAAACCTCGACAACTTCGCCTAACATCCTAGGCGAAGTTGTCTTAACTTCGCTAATCATCAAGTTTGCCTAAAACAAGAGAGAACATATAATACCAAGTTCGACTCAAAACAAACAGTTTAAACGATTACAGACACAAATAAACACGAGATATTGAACTACTGGTATTATGCACCAACAGACTCCCCCTTGGCAGTAGCTTCATATCTCTATCTTCTTTCTCGTGTCTTGTAATCCAAAAATCTCGTACTACTTGCCTTCAAGCATAAACGCCCTGTCTTACGCAGACAGAGACCATCCTTTGGTACTTCTTAGCTTCATCTTTCCATGCAGGAATGTAGAAAATCTTCTTATCATTAAGTACCTGCAAATCAGCTTGAGACAAATTAACCAAGTGCATGGGATCATACACTCTTAGGATCTCCTGTTCATCCTCATCTTACATAATAGCTTCAGCAGTCTGGCAGTCAACGTACCACCACTTGAGATCCTTCAGCACATCCTTGGGCATCGTCTTCATCGGAACCTCTTTCAAGCAACGAATCGTTTTGTATTTCATCACTATCCAAGGTTTCCCATCAGTCCTCATGCCTCTTTCCTTGTCTTCGACTAAATTCCCTTTCTGTGGCTTCAACAATTCAAACTTTTTCTCTTTCACACTTTCCTTCCATACGATCTTTCCAACCCAATCCGCAAAGTTATCACCACTTCTATTTATCAATCTTAACTGAGCCAAATCTTTCACCTCACACGCAGGCAAGGTGTTGAGCGATCTCAAAGCCTTCTTAAAGTACTGAACCCCATCATAACGCTTAATCACAAACAATTTCAGCTGTTCATCATACAACCAACAGATAATACCTTTCTCTGACTCAGCGTAGCCCTTGATATTGTAACTCTTCTTAAACATTGTTGGAACAGCAGGCTTATTTGTCTTGAAGAACCACTGAGCACAGCCTTCTTTCCATCTTGGCTGTTCTTCCCATTCAGACTCATCCGACACATTTTCATCTAAACTTAGCTTCACCTCATCGGCACTTGGAATATCATGCTCTACACCATCATCAACAATCTCCCCTTCTTCCAATTCAATGTCAATCTCTTATCTCTTTCCCAATCTTTTCAATCTCATCAATTGTTAATACATCATCGACTAACTCCTCATCATCGTTTCCCAAAACCCCTTCATCATCTACAACCACCACTGTATCACCACCTGTACTGCTTGACGGACCCGCAGACTCCCCCTGAGATGTGGAAGTCCCAAGAGTTTGTTCAGTTCTTGGAAACTCACCACATGCACCTTTCGATGCATTGGGATCATCGTCTCTGTCTTGCCTCTTCTTTGTTCTCAATTCATCACCCTTGCAACTCAACTCCCCTTGAGATGCTAAGAACTTTTTAAGCTGATCAAACATCTTACCATGCTCAATAAGCAGTGCAGTCTGAACCTGATTTTGTGCCACCAAACGATTAATAGTCTCAGACTGAATTATATTCACCCGTGACAGTTCAGTAACCACCCTCTCAAGAGCTACAATCCTCTCCGAATCAGACAAATTTGAATCAAAATCAACATTCAAGGGAGAAGTAGCCTGAGCAAACCGTAGTGGGATCTCCAAGCTTGCGGGAATAACAGGTGTATGCTGAGTAGGAATTGAGGATGGCATCGATACAGACAAACCAGCAGTCTCCACCAGTGTGGACTCAGCAAACATAGCCACCACCTCTGATGGAGTAAGGGTAGGTGGTGGCAGAGAGACAATCTCTGGGGTGGTAAACTGAAACGAGGTCGGAGGAGTACCAAAAGATGATGACTTGGTCACCAAAGGAACACTTGAGGTTATTGGCTGTGTAACAGTTGAAGAAGCAGGTAACATAGTCATACCCGATAAAGAAGGTGGAGCCAAACGAACAACCCTCAAACCTTCACCAATTCATGAACTTTCACCAACCCTTTCTTTCTTGGATAGACGTATCACTTTATATAATTCATCCTCAAAGTCCGACTCACTATCATCTGAGTCCTTCTTCCTCTTGCCATGAATTCTTTCTTGTCGGGCAAGTATTTGCTGTGCTTCAACAATATCGTCAGTGGAGGAATCGGAGTCAGTTCGCCACAGATGTAGCAACTATGGAAACATTTACACCAGATGCCTCCGCGACTGAGGCATGAACTTCAGCAGCTGGATCAACCCGTTCCATATCAAAGAAATCATTCCCTCAAAAAACAACATTAAGATTTACTTGTTCCGCTGGAGCTGCCATAGGGTCGACAAGAGGTGCTTGTTGTACCACCGGAGGTTGATCAACAGGTGGTGGTGGTTGAACCACTGGAGGTGGTTGAGGGACATCGGCCTGTTGCGGTGCCGGATCAAGAAATTCATCACCTGGAGGAGCAACATACGCAAGATTCACCAAATAACCAAACAATGCAGTGTGCCTCGGACGGAGTTCAGGCTTGCTACGAGCACTCGACAACTTACACTACGCAAAGATTCTCTTAGACACACTTTCCACATATGAAATAGGACGTCGTTGTGGCAGATTAGGAGCCACATGATTCAAAATCATTTGTAGGAATCTAGGATACATCAAAAATCTTTCCCGCGCAACCGCACGTCTCTGACGATCAATCTCATAAAAAATCATTTGACTGAAGCTGAAGGGCTTGTTGTAAGTCAAAGCAGTCATCGCCCATTTCATCGACGCACCCATACCATCAGTACCAGCCTTACGACCAGACATGCACACAATCATCACGTGCATAAGGAACCGCCACTGGTCTAACAAAAACCCCTTTCGCCTCTGAGAGTCACCCAACGGGCCTGAATACCCCGTACGCATAAACGCACCATCTCTGAACGTAGCCGGAAAGTCAGTGGGGTCATTGGTAGTCTCAACCCCAAGCTGTAAAGCTACCCTTATTTGATTTGCCGAGAACTGTACCACCTGTTCATTTACAGTAGCTCGCATCACCGGTGGATCGACACGACAATCATACTCAATTGTGTTCTAGAAATCTTCAATGTTCGGTCGTGAGATCGGAAGAGTAGTAATATCATGAAAGATGCGTGAACGTATAAGAAAAGAAATGATCTCTCGGTAATCATAAATTCCTTGAGCATCGGGATCTAAGGTGATATACATATTGTGACCCGGAAAAAACTGTCTCTTATCACCTCCGCCTTCGTCACCACCAGCGCCCCCAGCACCAGCTACAACAGCCATATCTGCAAAACAAACGAGCCAGATCAGTCATAGCAGGTTATAACTTCGCCCTGCATGGAACAGGCGAAGTTGTAGTGTTAGCGAAGTTAAGGAAGTGGCGAACTTGTTAACTTCGCCAAAACCCTAACTTTGCCAATTGAACGGTGCACACTTCACACCCAGTTAGGGCAAAGAGTGGCTGATCAGAGAGTAAAAACATGAATGAGGAAGTCCGATTAAGATACAGAGACACATATTTTTCACCCAAAACAATTTTCAACTCGGACCGACATTGTGTGACGAGGGTTTGTAACTTGAACGGACTCAAAACATATCATTGTGGATCAGATTACCAGTTGATACGAAAGAATTATGTAACACAATAACATGACGAACCTTTTAACACGAACGAAACTAGATTTTAACAAGATTTGATTTAGAGGATAAGTTCACCGAGGGGAGTTAGAAAATTACTTGACCAGTTTACCACCGCTTCAGTTTATATAGTTTAGAAACAAACCTAGAGGCGATGTTAATCTAACTTCGCCCTTTACCAACTTCGCCGTTTATCTAACTTCGCCAGTAGCGAAGTTAATTAAAAAGTTAAAAGAAAAATAAACGATCAACTACGAGTAACCAAAAGTTTAAGAAGGTAAACCATAAGACAAAATACATAACAAAAGTAAAATTTAAATGGCTAAATAAACGAGATCAAATTTCAGTCTTTACGAAAGCCTGCATGTCTTTGAAAAGATCCGAACAGGAATCATACTAATTAAGGGGCTGTCCCACAGATCCATGTTCGACGGTATTATGAAATAGAGAAACAGGTTGTAGGCAGGTATAAAACTTAGTATGGTTTTCATCGCTTCTGTGATACGGATTAGGTTCAATTAAGCTCAAAATTTAGATGGACATCACATGAGAGATTGTGATGCCTCCTATCTATTCTCAAAGCGTATTTGGCTTTCCCCAAGTCACCCGGAGTTGACTTCGACCCGTAGTGTCTGTTTAATCAATGAGCACACGTCAATCTTCTGAGTCGTCTTCCCGATCTTTCTTATACTTAGAAAAAAAAACTTTCTTGCCTTTTTCTTGATATTTGTAACGAGACTAGCTCCAAAGGCTCAACTTTAATAACTATAGATATTATTATTATTATTATTATTATTATTATTATTATTTTAAGATAATAATATAACTTCAAGTCTAATACAACTGCAAGTCCCGAATCTGGATCACTGCAGATTACATAACACTATCTTCGCGGGAATCAGAACACTCACGGGCTCGTGTATGACTGGTTCTCCATATTAAATCTGAATCAGAACATTCGGAAAGATGTATATGGAGACATGCACAACTCAGAATGATTCTCCACATTAAATCGAGAAGATTTAGTTTGTATCACTTCAATTTTTACACACCATAGAAAGCTACCATAACATACAATGACTGTTCTAGAGTCTTTTAGGCCTAATTACTTCACCAGTTAAGCACACAAAATCAGTTTATCTATCACTTTCCAAGGTTGGATCAATTTTCATTTAACACCAAAAAAGAAACTTCTTACGAAGTTATAGACTGAAAAATTATATCATCTCCCTAAAAAAATTTAAAATCTAGCGCCCCGATCAAGTCAAAGTCTTTAGGTAAACGGCTATCCTGAAGATCCAAAGGATCAGCCGGACCGACCACATACGAGTATGTGTCCCTCTGACAAAGTATGAACGACTAATTTTAAGCGAAAGAATAAAAACCCATCATAAACCGCCCCGGTCACTCTCAGTTATCTGGTTAATGGCTATCCTTATAATCTACACGTAGAAGTAAGGACCAAACATATCCTTGGATATGTCCTTCAAACTTGAGCAACCGACATAATTTTAAGCGATAGTGATGTTTTTTTTTTTTTTTTTTTTTGTTAAGATAAAACAAGGTTACTCGGGATTGATCATCCTATTAAGCTCAACAAGATTTTGAAAACGGGATCGGTCAAACGCTTTAGTAAAAAGATCGGCAAAATTATCCAGTGAATCAACCTTTTCAAGCACAATTAATTTCTTCTCAGCACAATCCCCTATAAAATGATGACGAATGTCAATATGTTTAGTTTTACTGTGTTTAACGGGATTGTTAGTTACTGAGATAGCAGCAGTATTATCAATGCAAATAGGAGTTTGAGTGAAATTCAGACCATAATCGCGCATCTGTTGTTGTATCCATAATACCTGGGAGCAGCAATTGGATGCTGCCATGTATTCTACTTCGCAGGTGGAAATGGCTACAGAGGTCTGCTTCTTGCACTGCCACGACACCAATCTTCCTCCTAGAAACTGACATCCACCGGTTGTTGACTTCCTGTTCTGATTGCAACCTCCATAGTCAGAATCGGTGTATGCTACCAAATCCAGTTCTCCCCCTTTCGAGTACCATAGTCCCGACTTAGGCTTTCCTTTAAGATACCGCAAGATTCTTTTCACTCCCTTCATGTGTGATTCCTTTGGGTTTGCCTAAAATCGAGCACAAAGACAAACTACAAACATAATGTCAGGTCTAGATGCAGTAAGATACATTAAAGAACCTATGATTGCTCGATATTGAGTGGGATCCACATCTTCATCACTGTCGAATTCAGCACCCAGTTTGTGGTTGACGCAGATTGGAGTGTCAAATGGGGTACTATCATCCATCTTGAAGCGTTTAAGCACATCATGGACATACTTCGTTTGATGAATAAACATGCCATCTTTCTTCTGATCTACCTGCAATCCCAAAAAGAAAGTTAATTCGCCTATAGCGCTCATCTCAAACCTTTTCTTCATGACAACTTCAAACTCCTGACACATAATAACTCTTGAGGCAGCAAAGATGATATCGTCCACATAAACTTGAACGAGTAGAAAATCACCCCCTTTCCATTTGACAAATAAGGTACTGTCGATCTTCCCTCTCTCAAAACCATTCTCTAACAAGTAATCTGACAAAGTTGCGTACCAGGCACGAGGAGCCTGATGTAGCCCATATAATGCTTTGCTCAGTTTATACACATGATCAGGAAAATCTGGGTCAGGAAAACCAGGAGGTTGTTCTACGTATACCACTTCATCGACTTTTACGTTAAGAAACGCACTCTTCACATCCAACTGGAACACTTTCATCTCTTTGTGTGCAGCAAATGCCAGAAACAGTCGAATTGCCTCCAGTCTGGCCACAGGAGCAAACACTTTGTTGTAATCAATTCCTTCCTGTTGATTAAACCCTTTAACTACCAATCTTGCCTTGTTGCGAATGATTATCCCCTTCTCATCTCTCTTACATTTGAAAACCCACTTTGTACCGATAGCGTTCACTTCTTGCGGTTTTTCAACTAACTGCCATACTTACATCTTCTCAAACTGTGCCAATTCTTCCTGCATGGCCTCAACCCACGAGTTATCCTTCAGTGCCATTTGATAATTCTTTGGTTCAATCTGGCTGATGAAGCAGGTGTACAAGCACTCGTTTATAATACCCGTGTCTTTGATGCTTGCATACACACATGTGTGTTCATCCAAACTTCTTCTAGTACGTACACCATCAGAAGGATTACCGATCACATTTTCCAAAGGATGGTTCTTGTGAATTTTGGTGGTCTGTATCGGACCGACTTCCAAATCATTCTCAAGATTTGGAGAGAGTTCATCAGGATGAGTATGCGTGTGAAATGGATTGTAGAATTCATCTTCATTCGAGACAGCAGGAGTTTCAACCGTACTAGACGAGCTCGGTTGATTTTCACTGTATTGCGGCCGTTGCACAATGTCCTCCTCTTCGTCATACAACATCTGTGAGGCCATTTTCTCCTCAATGTCTGCAAGATCCAAGTAAGGCACATTAAAAGATTTGAATAACTTATCATAGTCGAAAGCCTCTGCTGGTCCCATGCTAGGCCTTGGTGATTTGTAACTAGTAATGTCCGTGTTACAGACCACCTCAACCTTGATGTTCGATTGATTAAAGACTCTTCTGTTGGGTGTCCTAACAACATAGCCAACTAAGATACCTTTGTCAGGTTTCTCACCAAATTTAGAGTTAGTCTTTAATATCGAACATGGGGACCCGAAGGGTTCAAGACCCTTCAAATTTGGCTTTCTACCATGCATAAGTTCATAACATGTTTTATTTAATCTTTTAACAGTTAAAACACGATTAAGGATATAACAGGCTGTAGCAACAGCTTCAGCCCAGAACACCACGGGAAGTTTAGCATCCGACAACATGGTCCTGGCACCTTCGATCAGAGTTCTATTCTTCCTCTCAGCTACTCCATTTTGTTGCGGAGTATATGGGGTGCTGTACTGATGCTCTATTCCTTTCTGTAAGCAGAACATCTCCATCTGATAGTTCTTGAACTCTGTACCATTATCACTCCTGATGTACTTAACCTTCCTCCCAACAATATTTTCCACTTTGGTAATCAAGTTAATTACCAACTACACTGTCTCATCTTTCACCTTCAGAAAATAGACCCAAGAGTATCGTGAGTAATCATCGGTTATCACCAAACAGTATGAAGTTCCTCCTAGACTCTTTACATTCACAGGACCAAAGAGATCCATGTGAAGTAGGTCTAAGGTGCTGACAATTGAGTTAACCTTCTTGGAGTGATGAGGCTTTTTGTGTTGTTTTCCTTTCTTGCAAGACACACATTGATCTTCAAAATTGAAATTCTTCAAGGGAACCCCAAGTACCAGCCCATTCTTGACAATATAGTTCATCTTGCGAAGATGAATATGACCCATTCTTCAGTGCCACAACTCTGATTCAGATTCTGTTGCTTTTGACAGAAGACATGACTCTTCTGCTGCCGTCTCGGTCGATCTCATATCCATTACATACGTGTTCTTTTCTCTTGGAGCCTTCATCACAACCCAGGTTTCTGGTATCTTGAAACCGGGATATAGTACGAGCGCCTCATCTTTAGTAAAATGAACAGTGTATTCTTTGTCACAAATCTGAGAGACACTCAATAGGTTATGCTTCAACTCTTCAACAAAATTCACCTTTTCCAACTTTATTCTTCCATTCGTCACAGTCCCAATACCACTAATTCTTCCTCCATTTTCTCCTGCGAAACTAACCCTTCCTCCTTGAACATATTTCCATTCACGTAACAATTTCTTGTTACCAGTCATGTGCCGGGAACAACCATTGTCAACAACCCACATATTGTTTACAGCCCTGTTTGACTGTTCTTGCACAATTAAAGAGATAGATTAGACCCAAGACCTTCTGGTCTTGGGTTGATTAAACCTGTTATCCGGCATCCAGTACCTTGGTTGCCCAAAGTCAGTTTGAGGAGAATTTCTATAAGTTCTGAAAGAAAAATTTCTAGATGACTGGCTATGAGGCCATCCAAACCTTCTTGATTTAACTGAATTATAATAGTTGGTTTGGTAATTAATTGGAAAAAAACGAGACTGATTTCTTTGAAATCTTGGATTAGTCCGATGATTGAAAGTTGGTGTGTTCACATTCTTACCAGCATCATAATTATTATTCGTTTTATTCTCAGTTTTGGTAGGCCTCATATTCCTAGATTTTCTCTGTTTCAGAGGACAGTCAGCGACCAGATGTCCTATGCTGTTGCATCTAAAACAACTTCTGTTCGACTTAGTCTGGCTGTATTGAACTTTCGTCTCAGAAGTTGTTGCAAATGTCGAGGTTGCGTTACTATCCGTTTGTCTCACATATGGTGGGACGAACGGATTTAGGGAAGATTTCTTCTCATCAAACTTATAGTCTCCCCCTCGTTTTAGTAACACAACTTGTAACACCCCCGTAACCGCAGCGGAAACGTACACGGGATGCCACAGACACATCTGATATCAACAGCATTGCTTATAAGGAAAATACCACTACATTAATTTATAACATATTACATTGTTGCGAGTATTATTACTGTCTAGGTGTTACACACATATTTTACCGATAAGACATTAATAAATTCATTACAAAACATAGAGCAGCAAGCTTCCAACAGGTAGCACAGATAGTTAAGCACATATCAATCATTCCAACTTGGGCATACCTAGAAAACATGTAAAGAAAACGGGTCAACTACGAATAGTTGGTGAGTTTCACTAATTTAAATAAACACTGACAAATCGTTTTAATAATCATTTATTAACAATATAATCATGCTGGGAACTATGTTACCCCAGGACATTTCCATTAACTTTCTGGGAACTATGTTACCCCAGAACAATAATAACCCCTGGGAACTATGTTACCCCAGAACAATAATAACCCCTGGGAACTATGTTACCCCAGAACAATAATAACCCCTGGGAACTATGTTACCCCAGAACAATAATAACCCCTGGGAACTATGTTACCCCAGAACAATAATAACCCCTGGGAACTATGTTACCCCAGAACAATAATGACCCCTAGGAACTATGTTACCCCAGAACAATAATAACCCCTGGGAACTATGTTACCCCAGAACAATAACACATGATAAACATTTTATATATTCTGTGCATCAGACCATATATATATAAATGTACAAGTATTTCCATACGATCGGTATGTACTTAAATACTTTAAATAAGACATGTTTTCCGCCCCGGGAAAATATAATTAAAACAATTCATTAAAAGGGGCTCGTGAAAACTCACCTTTTGTGAGTCGGTGAGTAATACAAGGAACAGCTACGTGCCTGGATCTGTAATATAATATCTAGTCGTTACTATATAATTCCCATAACTTAAATACGTATCAATCGGTACATCTGGGAACATTGTTAACCCAGTACTGTACTCGATTCGGGAACTATGTTACCCCGTGACACTTCTAAGGACTCAGATTGTGACATTGCTTAGAGTTTGACAGTCAATTTAGTTAAGGTGATGAAATTATAGCTCGGTTTAACACCCCGTTTGGCCGTGGGGCCCGTTTCCGGTATTTCGGTGCCGGAAACGGTAAAATCGGGTAAAATTACCCAAATCATCCGAATTATTTTCGGATGATTTATTTTTACTTAATTTACTTAGATTTATGAAATAGTCCATTTTTAGAGTTTTCATGTACCAGTCAGCTCGCTTATGCGAACTTTGCCGGTTTACACGTTTTAAGCTTTAAAAACTTGTTTTTATGTTCTTTTTAGCACAAATAATTACCCGATTAGTCTCGGGTCTTGAAATTTTGCACAAAACTTAATTTGACAGTAAGGAATTTTTGTAAAAATTTTCCAGATTTATTTTCTTATATTTACATTTATTTATCTATTTTTAAATCACATTAAAATACTAAATATATCAAAAATACCAAAACACTTTAGAAAAATCCCAAATTTTTCTGGGATGATCTCTATCATCCTCATAACTTTCTGGAATTTTTCCAGATTTATTTTCCTATATTTACATTTATTTATATATTTTTAAATCTCATTAAAATACTAAATATATCAAAAACACCAAAACACTTTAGAAAAATCCCAAATTTTTCTGGGATGATCTCTATCTTCCTCATAACTTTCTGGAATTTTTCCAGATTTATTTTCCTATATTTACATTTATTTATCTATTTTTAAATCTTATTAAAACACTAAATATGTCAAATAAATTCCAAAACACTTTAGAAAAATCCCAAATTTTTCTGGGATGATCTCTATCATCCTCATAACTTCCTGGAATTTTTCCAGAATTTAAAACTTATTTTTCAAGCCATTTTCACCCAAAACCGAGCTAGAAAGCCCTAGAACTCGTTTCACCGAAAAGCCTACTTAGGCTTTTCCAACTGAGCTCAAATTTTGTGGGTGACTTTTATATGATATAAAAAGCTTATCTTAAATTTTCCAGAATTTTTCATCATGTTTTGCTATTTTTCACTATTTTTGGCCAAAACCGAGCATTAAATTCACCAAATATTCATCTTTTATCCAAAAATTACCAAAAATTCACAGATCTCATATTTCCATGTGTAGATCATCTCTGTGAAATTTCGTGACCCAACTCTAAGCACACGAAAATCTGTCCAAATTTCATATACACACGAAAACCGAACTATTTTGTGTTTTCTAGCTTTAGATCGCAAGGATCTCGGTTTCTAGCCTTTGCTAGCCGCTAGATACAACACTTACAAGCACCTCAACACCACACCAAGCAAGTTATACCCACAATCAAGCCATTTCTTTCCTAGTGTCGGTTTTTATGCAAACAAAGGTTTTAACCGTAAAAATCCGTTCTCGACTCTTTTTACTCATTTCTTGGACCAAGATCCCTTGTATAACATGTATACATCTCTTGATCATGCAAGAGTCGGTTTCATCTCGGGTTTTCACCCATCTTTCACTTGGAAATCCATTTTAACAAGATTTTAACCGTAAAATTTTATTCTAAACACTTTTAACTCATTACTTGGATCAAGATCCTTTGTATAACTTGTATACATCCCTTGATCATACGAGAACCGGTTCCATCTCGGGTTTTCACCCATATTTCACTTGGAACCTCTTGTTCTTGCAAAACAACTCAAAGTAAGGAAACCAACACCAAAGATCATGTATTATAACATGTTTATACCTTGTGTTCTTGATTAGAAGAGATGGATTTGATGAACACTTGAAAGTATGAAAGGATTTGAGAGAGTTTTTATGTGAAATGGGTTGTAAAAAAAAAAAATGAAATGAATGATAATATCAAAGGACCGATCGGTCCAATATGGTGGATGGGGGTGGGCCCCCACAAATCCATTCTAAGCCACATATTCGGATTACACAATCCGGATAATGTTGTGGATAATCTGGCTCAGTTCGTTTCTCGTTTAAACTCGTAATTCGGCTTAAAAAGAGCATAAAATGGTTGTTTTTCGGGTGAAAATAAAATTTACATAAAACTGATTTAAAAACTTTAAAAACTTAACCCATGACATTAAAACATCATATTATTAATAATTACGCATCTTTTTCGGCTTGATTGATCGTCTCTTGCTTGGTTTGGTGTTAAAGGTTTCGTTTAGCGTACCGACGTACCATTAAATCGAAATCCTTTTTCTGTGCTATAATTTACTTATCCCGAAGCATTAATACTTCGTAAACATCACTAAACATTATATACTTCGTCTATAATGTAGTTCCCGATCCGTTCGGGTTTCAATAACCGATCATTGATTAACTGTAATTCCAATACGATTCACTATATAATCGAGTATGATTCGTACTATAAATCATATATACTCGTATATACGTACTATAACTCATATAATCAATATTTAAATGACACGTAAATAGTATATACCGGCTAGGGTATACCTGGATTTGCCGGAATCGTTACATTCTCCCCCCGTTATAAAAATTTCGTCCTCGAAATTTTACGCGTCCACTACTTCCTTTTGAGGAAATAGGTGGGGGTATTTCTTCCGAAATTCATCCTTTCGTTCCCAAGTAAATTCTGGGCCTCGTTGCGAATTCCATCTAACTTTGACCAACGAGATCTTATTGTGTCTAAGTTGCTTGATCTTACCGTCCACTATTTCGATGGGCTCCTCTACGAAGTTGAGCCTATCACTTATTTGAACACCCTCTAAGGGTAACACCGATGTCTCATCCGCCAGACATCTTTTCAAATTCGACACATGAAACACGTTATGAACTGCACTTAGTTCCTCAGGCAGTTCTAGTCGGTAAGCTATCGGACCGATCTTTGCAGTAATAATGAATGGTCCAATATATCTAGGGGCCAACTTCCCCGCCTTTCCAAATCTGACCACTCCTTTCCAGGGTGATACTTTCAAATATACCTTTTCACCCTTCTCAAATGACAACGGTTTTCGACGGGTATCGGCATAACTCTTCTGCCGATCCCGCGCGGCTTTCAGGTTGTTCTTAATTTCAAGAATCTTGCTGGTCGTCTCCTGGACCAGATCCGATCTAATGACCTACGGGTCACCCACTTCAGACCAGCAAAGTGGTGATCGGCACTTCCGCCCATACAATGCTTCATAAGGTGCTGCCTTTATACTGCTGTGATAACTGTTATTATAGGAAAATTCAACGAGTGGGAGATGTTGATCCCAATTTCCCTTAAAGTCCAGTACGCAAGCACGAAGCAAATCCTCCAAAGTTTGAATGGTCCTCTCAGACTGACCATCGGTCTGAGGGTGGTAAGCTGTGCTTAGGTCAATACGTGTTCCCAATGCTTCTTGGACAGCTTGCCAAAGTTTGGAGGTGAAATGGCTATCCCTATCGGAGATGATCGAGATGGGGATGCCATGACGAGACACTATTTCATTTATATAAATTTGCGCAAGTCTCTCAGTGTTAAAAGTATTCCTAATTGGAATAAAATGTGCCGATTTGGTTAATCGATCCACGATTACCCAAATCGCATCATGACCTCGGGGTGTCTTGGGGAGGTGTGTCACAAAATCCATTGTGATCTGCTCCCACTTCCATTCGGGAATTTCCGGCTGTTGTAGCATTCCCGAGGGTTTCTGGTGTTCCGCCTTAACTCTCGCACACGTCGTACACTTGCCGACGTATGTGGCTATATCCTTTTTCATACCTGGCCACCAGTAAAATTCTTTCACATCCTTGTACATTTTATCTGATCCCGGATGTATGGAATATTTCGATTTATGTGCTTCATCCATGATCAAATCACGAAGGTCATGGAGGGTCGGGATCCAAATCCGATTTTTGAAATAAAGAATTTCATCCACACGCTGTTCGAAATTCTTCTAATTCCCGTAAAGTCCTTCTTTATCCAATTGGCCCTCTTTCAACGCCTCGCGTTGAGCGACTCGAATCAAATCTGAAAGGTTCGACTGGACTATCATCCCCAACGCTCGCACACGTAGTGGCTTGACTCGATCCTTTCTACTTAAGGCATCGGCTACGACGTTAGCCTTGCCGGGGTGATATCGTATGTCACAGTCATAGTCACTCAGCAACTCGACCCATCTTCGTTGCCTCATATTCAGTTCTTTCTGATCGAATATGTGTTGCAAACTTTTATGATCAGTGAATATGGTGCACTTTGTACCGTAGAGATAGTGTCTCCAGATTTTAAGTGCAAAGATGACTGCTCCCAGTTCCAAGTCATGAGTAGTGTAGTTTTTCTCATGAACTTTTAACTGTCGAGACGCATAGGCTATGACCTTTTTATTTTGCATTAACACGCATCCTAACCCTTTACGGGATGCGTCACAATATACAACAAATCCATCGTCTCCGTCGGGGAGACTTAAGATTGGCGCTTGGCACAATCTTTGTTTTAGCGTTTGAAACGCCGTTTCCTGCTCTTCACCCCATTCATACTTCCGATCCTTTTGAGTCAGGAGGGTTAAAGGTTGGGCGATGCTGGAAAAGTTCTCTATAAATCGACGATAGTATCCAGCTAAGCCTAAGAATTGGCGGATTTCCTTCGGAGATTTAGGCGCTTGCCAATTCTTAATAGCTTCAACCTTACTCGGATCAACGTGTATTCCTTGGTGGTTTATAACATGACCGAGGAATTGCACCTCTTGTAACCAGAAGTTACACTTGGAGAATTTTGCATATAACTTCTCCTGATCCAGGAGCTCTAAAACTAACTTTAAGTGTT